>NC_048411.1:24501382-24514197 GCF_013103735.1 Etheostoma cragini
AGAATAGACAGGGAAACGATCACTTAAAGATCATTAACCTCAGTAGTGCGGTGCATCAGGCCTACAGTGTTTGATTAAATGCAGGATAAAGAGAAGACCCTCTGTGAAAAAGAAGCTGCCAACAGCTGTTCAGCCTGTAAACTCAGTCAGTGTCTGCTCGGCTGCCAGTGGATCAGCTCCAGGATTCGTCCCTCGAGGATGTCACAGAGCATCTTCTCATCAGTCTCGTTTCCAGCTTTGGGAGCAAGTGATCCTTGTGGACAAGTTTTGATTGATCCAAACATTTTTAGTCCAAACGGTGAACCAACGTATCCACATTAGACACAAATCCAAAGCATTCATTTAGTCTAGCAAATGGGGAATTTAAATAAAGTAATTGGTTCTTCTGTTAGCTTGGTATCTCAGGTACAAATGAAAATAACGTGAAATGCCTGCCTATTTTATCTGAAATCTCAGTACAAATAACATTTGACCAGAAATCCACTAGAAAAAAAGATTGGTGAGTATGTTCTCCACAGCAACAATGACCTGTTACCTCAGGAGGTTAACACAGATCTGTCTAGACATCCCTGAGTCTTCACATGGCAGAGGAAGCAGATTTTTTTTTATCTCTGGGAATTTTCCCATTTTTTTAACAAAAAGCCATCACAAGTCCAAAATGTGTAAGTTTAAACATGTGTTCACCAAAAACAAAGCACTTATAGTTTCCCTGCAATAGATCATGTTTTCAATTAGTCTCTTCACATATACAGTATATGAACCATTTTATGGTTTCTTTCAATCTATCCTTTATGGCCACCCAGATGTTGTTGCTTCCTGTTTTTTACTGTGAGGTATGTGTTTGTAATTTGAGCTATTCAAACCGATTATACGATTAAACTCGTCACGTTTTTAGGTCTAAAAAGGGCAGATGGGACCATATCTGACCTTTACCATGAAGTTTGCGGTAACGTTTACGAGTCGCATATTTATGATGCTAACTATTTGATGCTATTTGATTTGACATAAAGTAAAGAAGAATGTCAATGTGGACAACATTTGTGGACAGCGTTTTAAGATATATGACAAATTGACGACAACTTAAGCACGCAAATTGCCTTTTGTGTTGTCTATAATGTCACTGCTGAAATGTGGAAAAGCTTGTGTGCTGAGGTAGACTTTATAATCCACATTTGTATTGTTTTTATTCACTCCATAGCTTTCTCTTCCTATAATTGGTGTGACATGTGCTGGGTTTTAGCAAAGAGCCTGAAAGTTGGGAAACCCTAAAAAACTCTCCTGTGGCAAACTGGCACATGAATGACGTTTCAATTGGCACAATGTAGAGTTTGAAAAGCAGAAACAGTCCTTAAATGGTCAAAGCTCAAAAATAAAATTATCACAACAAAGGCTGGGAAATGAGGCAAAACAAGTTTTAAGTTGTCATTAAAATGTTGCAAATGTTTTAAGAATGGTTCCATCATCTAGTGTATTTAAAAGGTGCCCTGTAGAGTGTTTTCTCATGAACAAACAAAAGTTGTGTTCAGTGGTTTCAACCAAACAAATTGTGTGTATCCTTGAGGTGTATGAAATGCATTTATTCTTCAGAACAGAACAGCCTACTTTTTTAACATTTGGAAAAATGAATTGTTACTCGTTACCTTAATATTTGCTGAGAGTTTCCTTCTTTTCCTGCCTTTTGCAGGCACATTACAGCTGCTTACGTACATAAGTAGAATAGTGTGGAACCATTGTCAGGAATGTGTTTTGCATTGTGCGTGTGCATTTCTTTTTAAAGAATAAAGAAAATGGGGCCTCACCCTCTTGATTTTGCCTTACCTTAAAACCCTATTTAGAATGTATCACTGTGTTGTCTATATCACTTATCTTTCTTTATCTTATTTGTACATACTACTTGTTTTTTATCTTTACATGTACAGCTTTCTTATCTTTTATAATAAACTTATTTTATGTGTCCTTTTTGCAACGTGGGTCTGAGAGAAACATATGTTGCTCTGTATGTCCGGCACATATTGCAGAATTGACAATAAAGTTGACTTGACTTTTACTCACTAATATGTGGAGTTTGCACCGCCATCCTTTTTGTCTCTTATCTCTCGCTCCTCCTCAAATGTGTCTGTCCTTATTTAGGTCTCACTAACTTAGGTTCACCGCCAGGCTGCCAAAACGTAGCCTGTTATGTTTGTTTATATACATGTAGGGCGACTGAGCGGCTACAGTCCCACCGCAGGCCTTTGTGCTCAATTCTGAATCGCTGCTTGAATCAGATTTTTTATTTGTATGACAGTTCATATCTATTCTAGGACGTAGCACGTCTCACCTACCAACATGCACCGACAGCAATGTCAAAAAGACACGTGTGTGTGTGAGCAGAATCGGTGTAACAAAAGCTGTCACAGATGATTTTGTGCATACACTTCTTTAGCTTGTTTTCATACGTATTTTTGGATAAAGAACAAGATATTTGACTGAGCTCAGGTGTCTAATATATATTCGTAGCAGCCACACACTAAGATATACACTCCACACACACTGGCAAAACACTAGTTTTAGCTTGGTAACTCTGTAAAAGAAAAAGACACACTCTAATGCAATCTGCAGCTAACACACACACACACACACACACACACACACACAACCCTGATCTGTTTTACACATGAAGACAAAAAAATGTAATTTTCAGCATTTAATAATGTTTGTCTCTGCCTCTGTTGACTGATTGTGGGAGTTGGAGGATTGTAAAGTGTCTGCTGCCCTGACACCCGAGCCCACTTCAACACAGAAGTATGGAAAACAATTTTTCTGGCAAAAATATCACTTTTACTCTACCGAGAAGCCATTTACATCCTGCTCACATGATGGGTAATTTGACCAAGAGCAACGGAACTACATTTCAAGGATAATTAGCTGACATCCGACGCATCCCTCCCCTTCCGCTCTCCGTGTGTTGCCCTTCTCAAAATCCCTTTGCTTCGGTAAACAACAACAAACTACAAGCTACCAAGCTACATGCTGAAAATGGCAAGATAAGAAAACAATTTGGATCATGCAATAAAGCAGGTCTGCTTGGTTTTTTCAGGGAAAGATTTACAAAGAATATGTCTATGACATTTCTATGTGTGAGATAGCTTTGGATGATATAATTACGACACGTCAAACGGGAAAGAGCAAATAACATTTAACCATTTATCAAGCTAAGTTAAATAGCTCAAGTTACTGTATTGTGTGAACAGTTACCTTCATTGTGATTGTTCGAAAGTACTGCAAACAACCCAGAGTGCATTTTCCTACTGTCCAGGAATGTATGTGTGGTGTAACCACTCTAAGATACAGGGACAAGGGGACAATTGCAAAATCCAAAGAAAAGTCAGTGAGCACTTGGCACCAAACCTAAAACATGTAAGGAAGCCATCGTCACCATCTTCAATGTTAGAAATCATCCCACATAAAGTCTCTCTCTTGCAGTAGTCTGTCTTAGTTCTGTTCACTTTACTGGATTCTTTGCAGAGCAATGAGTTAGCGGGTGTCTCCTCTACAGTCCCTGCTCTCTTACTTTTCGTCCCGAACACAAAGACTGCAAAGGTTTGATGTCCCAGCTGGTAACTGTTGGCTAATTAACCTCTGTTCTCATCCGGCCTGTTGCAGCTCCACGACTCATCAGTGGCTAATGAACACCATTTGTCCTTCTGCAGCTTCTGTAGAGAGCCGATCGAGTCATAGTGGCTGACACATGGAGAATGTAGCGTCTCCAGCAGTGACCAAATGTTCACAGAGCGGGTTTTCTGTGCAGAGAGCCAACAGTTGTTTATCCACAAAAATATGACCTGTTAATTGGGCAAAAACTCTGAAATGCAGATTAATTGATGTTGATACTGAACATATTGTACATAAATATTATGTGATTCATTAGTTCTCACTGTAGGACATGTATTTAACACAAACAAACTTGTTGCCATCTAGTGTATGCTGCATGTGCGCTTTCTCAGAAATGCACATGACGCGTCTGCACTTAAGCGACGACAATGGAAGCCATGTTTAATTATGACTACATTGTGCAAAATTGGAAGTTTTGAAGTAAAATATTGTGGGGTTAGCAAGAAAGACCGCCCTTATCGGCCCCCTAGTGAAGATACTTTTTAGCCTTTTTGGTACACAAAAAGACTGTTTGAAATTACATACTTACTATTCATACTAATTATGGAGCATAGCGGGATTAAGCGATCCTTCAAGAAGCCCTGTGAGAAAACTTCACTGAACCATATAATGGGCCTCTGTGAGGATCTTTATCTCCTCTCTCTAAACAGACGCAAAATAAAACATTTAATAAAGTAAGTTCCAACTGCATAGCATGTTAATTTTGTTCACATGCTGCGTACTAGATTAGCAAGAATGTCTGAGTATGCGGCGTGAGCATATCTGGACATACTCATGCTCTCCAAAATGCATTGAGGCCTTTCAGACACAATGAGTGATAAACCGTTAGATAAAATAATTACGAACGATGATAAGTGACGTTAGTTATAGTTAAAAGGAAACACTCACACACACATTTATATATGTCTACATAGACCATATCAAGGCTACTTAAACAAAACATTTCTTAGTTTTAGGTGATTATACACCAATGAAAACTTAGTTATTATTTTCCATTCATGCCAGAAGTTACTCCTAAATCCTGCACACCTTAAATGTTTTTCATTTTCCATCAACTGAGACCTTTGGACTGTTTGAATTTTGTTGGTTCCAACAATGATAAAAGTTTATGTGAAAAAAAAAAATTAAAACATACATATCATATATATCTCCTGCAACACAATCAACTTCACCATGTCTGAATCCTCTAAATGTTCCAAACACCAAAATATGGCAAAATTTGCAACAAACGATAGATCTTCAGAACTTCAAAGAGGGGAATAGCATGACACAGAAGCAAAAAATTGGAAAAGAAGTGTGTTGGTATTGTAAAGAGATGGATAGCAAAAATGTACCTGGTGTTGTTTACGGTCATTTCTGTTGTTGTTGCATGAGTTAACATCCATTAAAAAATTCAGTTTCAGCTCCTTTGATGGGTAAATGTATCCACAGGAGCGAAACCGACACTGGAGCAATGATAATAATACAATTGTAGTTTTCTTATCTACAGCACAAAGTGCTGTGTAGTGAAATAAGCAAAACCATTATATTAACAAACACAATCAAGGAAGACTTTACGCTGCTGGTTACATAAAGGGTTACTCAGCAGAAGAAAGGCATCTGAATGGCATGAAAATGACAACATCAATTACAAAGGATGTTCCTATAAGCAACAGAGTCTATTTGATCCAAAGTACAACATCAAACTGAAACCACATGGGCAGCTGAAAGAGATGTGGGGCTTTTTTAAGGTGCAATTTAGCCTTTTCTATGATTTATACATTTTTTTAAACACTCAAAAAGAAACAGAACATGTGGACACTAAAACAGCATAGAAGTTGATGGTGGAAGAACAAGAGCAAGAGACTGAACATGTAGTTTTCCATCAGTGATAGCTTGGATCAATGTAAAAAAGCAAAATGTAATACTACTCATTAAGTTATAACCATGTTTACAGCTCAGCCATGTGTCATTTAGCTGTATCACTTCAGCTCTAAACATGAGAAAAACCTCAACAAATTCTTTTGTTTTAAGATTGTACGGTTTACCAAACCAATTCGCCCCCAAAAAATTGTCAAACGAAAAGAATGTCTGCACATTTTATCAAATTTCATTTGAGCCAAAGTAAAAAGTCTCAGTCCACCCAACTCCATTGAAAGGATCTGTTTTCCCACAACTTGTCTGTTCTCAAGCTATGTATTGTGCCGGCCAAGCTTCTCCAAGTTCCTAAAACTCAACCGTTTTTAATCCAATAACCTAAAACTGTCCATTTGGTTTATGGATCTTGTTGGATGTGGCGCTGTACAGCATGGTAAGCTACCTTCTACCATCATTTTAGAGCTGCATCAACAGATGTTCTGCCTATTTGGGGGACAGTGGAAACTGTAAACTTAAAATTAACATATTATCATCTTTTAAGTTGATAAGGTAAACCTTTTAACAGACATTAGGCAGCATCCATTTGGGGTCCACCTGGTGAATGGAAGTCTAATCTCCACTGCCTTTTAGCTTTGTTTTGGTCTCCACAACCACAAAATGTCACAAATGTCTTGGAAAAGCTGCAGCACATTCAGTTATTTTTGGCCAATGATAATGATGTAAAATATAATTTCTAAATGGACGTTATCATATTTCATCTTCTCCCAGTACTTTATTTATTTAGATTTTTGTAAACTAATTCACCACAGTTTTGGAAACTGTTTTGGCAGGTTTCCTCCCCTGTACGCACCTCTCCAGGTCTCCTCCTAGTCTGAGTCGGGTTACGTAGCTCACAGCTATGGGATGAAGTGGAGATACGCAGAGTGCACAGCTTTGTAGTCGGAGGGGCGGCTTCCTGTCCTGCATTATTAATACCTGATGTTAACAGTTGACCTGGCGCACAGTCACTCACCGAGCCATGAATGGAGGAGTGTGTGTGTGTGTGTGTGGCAGAGAGACGGATAATTAAACTGGTATTACAACATCCAGGATAGATACACAACATCTAGTTCATTGCGGGAAATGTCCCATTGGCTGGTTGCGCGAGGTGGGTGTGTGTAGTGCTTTGCCGCTAATAGCTGTTAGTTCTGTATGACAAGCTTTGCAATTAGTTCTCGATAATCTTCCTTAGTTCAGCTAGAAATGACGGTTCATTACTTCCATAAATGAGACCGGTTTTATCCAAATACTCAGCCAGTGGAAAAACAGGAATGCAATATAAATAATTTGCCCTGAAAGAAATGGATGGAGTGGAGTGGGACAGAGCGATCCGTCACAAAGCCTTGTGAGAAAACTTCACTGACAACCATATAATGAGCCTCTGTGAGGATCTCCCACCATTTTATTGTGTCTTTATCTCCTCTCTCTAAACTGGGAGCGTAAAACGAAGAGAAAAAAACAAGGGGCTGCAGGTTTGGAGAAAATTATCCATGCTTTTTTATTCAGAGATGTTCATAGAGCAACCAACCCCCTGGGTCTTCTCACAGGCCCGAGCGAGCGGCAAATCTCTTTGCTGCTTGGAAGAAGAAAAAACAACAGAGAATAGAATTTGGAGAAGAAAGAAGGGAAAGAAAAGGTAGTGTTTTCCCAGAAGTTGTAAAAAGACTGATAAAGAGGAAAGGGAATACAGGTAAGGGTCGAGGGGAGGTCAAGAAATAGCAAGAGAGGAGAAAGGGTAGAGCGACAGGAAGGAGATGAAGACCTGAACACAAAGGGAAGATGACAGAAAGGAGAGAAAAATTGTTTTGATGGGGGGAGGGGGGGGAGTTAACTGGAGCCTTGGAGGGGGGGAAATGAGAGGAGAAAGACTGGGGGAGGGTGGGGGCAATGAAAACTGGCGAGGAGGGGCTGGTTGAGAGGAAGATGCCTCGGCGAGTGTGCCCCCCGCAGAGAAACTCGACAGGGGGTCAGCTTTTTGTTTTGGAAAGAAAAAAAAAAAACTCACCACCCTCGACAGCAACATGGTGATACCAGAGGCTCCATATTTCAGCTGGTGGAAGCGCTTTCTTCTTCTAATCCAGTCATTTCATCTCACACACACATACACACACACACACGCACACGCACACAAACACATATACACACACACACACACCCCAACCCCCTGCCACCTACATAAGATTTAACACACATTCGCTAACATGAATTTATAAATATCCAGTCTGTCAATGTTAGGACCTTGACATATTTCCCCTTGTCTTGGCTACAGATCCCAGTGCAATGAAACCATAAATGTGTTTCAATCCAGCTGCTTCTTAATGTAAGCTATTTTTTTAAACTGCCGTATTTTTTTAAACAACCAACAGTCTTTGCTAAGGTTAGATAAAGGTGGGTGTAAGGCTTAAGGAATCAAACAGTTTAGATACTTTGTGTCATGCTCAGGCTATCTATCCTTCCTTCTTTCCTTCACCTTGAATCTCAGTTTTAACAAATCACATGGAAATATACCAAACCAACAATAAAATGACCAAATTAACTAATATTGTCTTTGTATCCAACTACACATATGTATATATGCACACACACACACACACACACACACACACACACACACACACACACACACACACACACACACACACACACACACACACACACACACACACACACACACACACACACACACACACACACACACACACACACTATCCCTCCTTGCAATAGAACTTCACTGTCCAGAAACTACTAAAACAAACTAAATGCTTTGAGTTGCCTCAACATAACCATAAACATGTTACTCATGCTTTAGCTGAAAGCAGTAAATGAAGGGGAAATAAAGAACAACATGAGCTGGGGGGTATTTGCTATTGCTGTTTAAGCTGCATATGAAATTAATTATTAGGAGACAGAGTTGAATATGAGGTTAAAGAACTAATTTTCAGCTTCGAGGGTGTTTACATCTATTGGTGAACAGTAGGACTCATTGCCCTTCTAACACTTGGGGATGTTTTGTATAAAAGGGTTAAAAGCACTTGATGTGGATTTAACCACACTCAAATTAAAGCTGAAAGTTGGTTGTTTCAACTCATGTAAACTGCGTTTACATGCAGTTTAAAAAATGATTATATTCGGCAATAACTCGATTTCTCAAACGCTTTACAAACATCATAAAATCTGAGTTCTCATAACAGAGCTGGAGAACTCCTTCAGATACACCTTAACCAGGCAATGATTGGTTTAAGCGTCTGCGCATGCTTTAACTAACCACTTCACTCCCATTTTTGAACAGGTCATAATCCGTGTGCGCGCTGTGAGTTGTAGTCGATACTATGACACCATGCAACAAAACAGTGATGCGTGAATCAGAGGGCCGTAGACAGCAATGAGTCTACTTAGGGTCAATTTGTTCTACTCCCCGCCAAGGCAAAGCCGTTGGGGCCGTTAATGTTAGTTAGCTTACAAAGTTAGCTTAATAACACAGATGACGTTAATGTTAGTTAGCTAACAAAGTTAGCTTGCTAACACAGATGACGTTATAATGAGCCGAACAAGTTGTCGGTCATCTAGTGGGAACACTGTGGTGTCCTACGCTGTAACAAGAGTGTGTAAAACAAAACATTAAGTTGTTAAATTTGACTAATTTTGTGATTGGCCTGTGTAATTTTGACATAGGTCAACCGGAAGAAAAAGCACAGTGCTTTGGCAGAGTGCCACCTACTTTACCGGAGGTAGAGTTACTCCCATCGCCACATTCTTCCCCAGTCATGTATACAGGGGAGAACTGGCATAATTCTGTTGTTCCCTAACCAGGGTAACATGTCCCGGTTACTGCCGTAGTGTTTTAATTATGAACCCAATGTGCTGCAAGTATGGGGACCAAAACCAAAGAGTCCAAATACTTCAGGACGCTGTGCCATATTTTAACGCACACCCACAAACCCCCCCTTCTGGTACTCCTCCTGGGGAGCAGTTTAATGTGGAATTGGAGCAGATTAGCAGGCTAAAGCTGAACTCTATAATCACTGTGATGAGCTTAATCAAAACTGAGTCACGGTATTCTCAAGGTTAAACTGATTGCTGTCTTGTTCTATAACCTGTTGGGATTCATTCAGTCAGTTTTGTTCTCTGCAAGATATTGATTTTGATGCCAAATTTGGACAACTGTAAATATTCCCTTAAAACTGAATATTTTTTGTCTGTAACCGAGTCCTTAATCTATTTTATCCTGTTTCCAAAACTTGCGTCTCACGTTTATGAAAATGATTAGTTTATTTTTCTTGATTCTTTTGCAGCAAGCTAAATTGTCTCGTTTTAAGATGCAGATACTTGTTTTGAAGACAAGAAATTCTAAAAAGACTCTATACTAGACAGAAGAGACCTTGTGAGATGGAGATTTCTTTGCCGTAATTAACGGAAGTGGTTGCAGAAGATTGGTGATCACACATTTCAATCTAGAAAAGTTACTTGTTTAGTTTGTTTAAACTAATAATGCCATCTTTCTCAAACACTCAACCTTACATCAATTAACAAAAACTTCATCCAAGTCCTGTTAAATCCCACTCAACAAGCTACTACAGTAATACGCAGATTGTCCCTGAAAAGACTTAAAAGTGAAAAGATTCCTTTCTCTTTCCATCTTTTGCCTCACAATTCAATTAAATGTCTGTGTAGAGTAATAGGCATGAAAAACAATGAGAGTGCAAAAATATTACATATTATTCACTGATTTGGAGTCAGACAAAAAGCAACAGCTCAGAAAGAGAGAGAGAGAGCGAGAGAGAGAGACAGACAGACAGACAGATGAGCCCATCAGACATATTTGAGTTGTTCTGTTGCCTTTGTGGTGTTATGTGCCAGTTCTCTTTACCTTATTTATGATTCAGAGGACTCACAACAACAGCAAAACTGAAGGGAAGGTATGAGCAAGAAAGACAACAAAAGAGAGGGTTAAAAAACGGAAAATCAAGCTGGAGTTGCTGGAGTGAAAATGGAGCAGAGAATGACGAGAAGGAGTGAAAATGCATTTGCTCCATGAGTTCTTCAAGGTGATTAGATGAAGGAAAAGACCTGATGTGAGAGAAATAAAAAGACAAGAAGGGGGAAAAAGGAGGAGAGAGAATTGGGTGTTTCCCTGAGGTGAAGATGTGTGTCTCTCTCTCTCTCTCTCTCTCTCTCTCTGTTGCAGCAGCACACTCACCGGGGTTGGCAGCACAAAGCAGAGTCGCTCTTTCACCACTTTACGCACGCGCGTGCACACACACACACACACACACACACACACACACACACTTAGACCCACACACACACCCACTACCGAGACACACACACGTTCAGACACTCGGCACACACCTCCTAAGCGACACCCCGGGAGCTGAAGCAGAACTGACGAGAGGAAGGATGCAAGGAGGAAAGAGAGTGAGAGACCGGTAAAGAGAAGATAAGAGAAGCCTAAGTAACAGAAGAAGAAGAGAAAGTAAAGATACAGTTTGGAAAAACATCAATCAGGTAAGACCTCCGTTTTATTTCATTCACTCGCTGCTTGGACTTCCTTATAGTACACTATAAAAAACACTACACTACGTTTGCAGCAAATAAAAACAGTGTAAAGTCCTTCTTCATGCTGTGCAGAGTGACTGTACTTGTACACTATCAGTGGCCAAAGTTAAACTCATCTGCCCTCAGTCTCTGGTTTTTTTTTACCTTCCTTCTTATTGTAGCTAGTTCATAAAAATCACATTTTTGGAGGCTTATTAGTGTATGTTTTACCTTTGAGTGTTCACTATAGACAGAGAAGAACAGTGGTTTGTGATGCTTTTGAGTCACAAATGCTGACGTGTGATGATGATGGGATGATGATAAGGTTCAGTCATCAGTGCAGATGTAGTCAAGGAGTTGTTTTTGGTGTGTGCGCATCCAAGCATACACCCAAAATCACAGCCAGAGTAAGATACAAGGGAAGGGAAAGCAGTAGGAAAATGAATTTGGAGGAAGAGTCTCTCAAAGACCATTTTGTTAGAGTCACAGTGACTCATGGTCATCACCTTAAGTGCCCTTGTTGGTGACTTCTGCTTGCTGAGGTTTAATTTAACATGTGCATTTGTTCCTTTTCTTTGGGAGACGCCAGAATTAATTACTTTTGCGCTCCAAAAGACTTTTGCACGCACTCAAGGTTCAGAGTGAGGATTATTACCTCTTCTGAAGAGTCCGCCATGTTTCTTTAATCCTCCGTGTCCTCCTTTGCTACTAGCAGCTTCGTGGAGGAAGGGTGGGAGACTTGTGTTATGTGGATGTAACAACAGTGGTGTTGTCATTACTTAGAATTCCTCATAGAGGGGACAGAAACTACGCACAGTAGCTTTAAAACTGTTTAAATTCATGTAACAAAGCCCTCTAGTGGCTGTAGTGATTGTGGCTCTTGTCCGTTAGCAGAAGGAGGAAGTTGGATGGCGTTATTGTAGAGCCACAAAGTCCACAGAGGGAGGTCAAGCTGGTTAGATCTGTCAACATTACATCAGACTTTAACACGGGTGACTGCAGCTTGTTTCCTGTTACCAACCAACAGTTAACATTGGTTTCCCTTTGACCATGACATTGATCGTTTCCTAACCAGGCGGTTATTGTAACCATGGTGTTACGCTGAAAGGCTCTTAACCTTAACAAAGTAATTTCAACCCAAACCAGGATGCCTTTTTAAATGTTAAACAAGTTTTGTTTATGCCCAAATCTAACCAGCCTTAAACGCAGCGTTGTCACACATCATACAACTGATTTGACTGTGTAATTTGTGACAGTTTTGGATGTAACGGATAAATTATATCGTCCTGCTGATAGTTTTTTTATCCCTGAACTTTTGTTGTCTTTCATTTAATGTGTCCCTTCTCATGATGCCATGCGTGGCTAGAGCTTTGATTGGTTTCATCCAAACCTTGTACACGAGAAAGCTAAAACAAGGCAGTAATTCACCACCAGCAACACTTATCATGACACTCCTACATGACTAATTGGTGAGTCTGTGCATTGAGAAGACAAAATTACTCAAGAGCGTCCAAAGATTCAAACAGACGAAACAACCGGAGCAGATCCAGGTCAGAGAGGCTGTGAAGGGACACACATGGTGGGTTTTGTGTTTTTGACCCTCACTGTGTTCATAAAGAGCTGATGTGAGCAAAGGAGGAGGAGAGAACGAGAGACAGAGAGTGAAGGGATGAATGGAGTCATTGTCTGGTCTATGTGTGTTGAAAAAGAGGGGGGGGGGGGGGGGGGGG
>NC_048411.1:24514231-24561452 GCF_013103735.1 Etheostoma cragini
TCAAAACAAACTGTGTGCAATCAGTGGCATGTGAGAGGTTAATGTTACACCAAGATGTGGCGCGTCTCGCAAACAAAGACATCACGTTAAATTACTCAGTAATCATCTGAATAAGTGGTCTTTGTTAGGTATGGGAATCTTCAAGGTGGAAACTTTCCATTTCTGGGAATTAAAGGGAAATTTAAATGGAAATAGATATGCTTACATGTGCAGATAGAAACAGACATTGTTCGCAAAAAGTTGCACTTCCAGTAGTTATAAAGCAACCTTGGTTTTCATGTGGAGTCGTGTGTCTGGCCACCTTAAGACATCAAAGTCAAAAATTTGCTCTTCTTCTTTTAGTTCTGTTTTTGGTCTTTACTAACTCTTGAGGGGAAAATCTGATTATTTAGCTGCTAAATGCTTCATGAGATTCCCTTCACTGTCTTCAAGTGAAGACAAAACAGTGAACCTTAAAAAAGGTGTGTAGAGCTAAGCTACAAAAGCTTTGACTTGCTTGTGGTAAGATAGAGGCATAAAGTGCTCATATTATGCTTTTTGTTTTTTTCCTTTCCTTTATTGTGTTCTATATCTTTTTAGTGCATGTTGTAGGTTTACAAAGTGAAGAAGCCCAAAGTCCACCCCAAAGGGACTTACCATCTCCTAACTAACAGAAAACACTGTTCACAAACAGCTCTATTGTAGTCCAGCCTTTAGTCTTTAGTGTGTAATGATGTCAGTGTTAAGTTTGGCAAAAGAAATGTAGTAAAGTTATAAAGTAACTTTTAATCAACAGGGGTTTGTATATGTCTGTTCTGCTCTGAACGTTGCCATTAAAATTCATAAAACAGCCAGTTAAGTGTCTCCTTAAGGAAGCTCAAACAATGCCTCATACATGCATTATTTCTTTTAACAAATATATATGGTAAATTTTACACTTCGTAATTTTACACTTTTAGAAGAGTTAAAGTGCTTCACAAAGAAAAAAAAACAAGAGTATCAGAAACTGCCAAAGCAATTAAAACGGTAAACAAGCAAATCAATTAGTAAGTGATTATAGAGCATAAAAGACTGTTGACAAAATGCAGACAAGCAAAACAGCAGAGATAAACATTTTACCTTTAAGCGATTTTATGGGGTTTTGTGGCTGTTTTTGCTCCTGTTTCCCTCCGAATTTAATCAGTTCAATTTCCCCCAAAACTGATTAAGATCATGCCTTTAGGAAGCTTCGCTGCCAGAGCTTCACAGCTATAGCTTAAGACACAATCCTAATTCTGCAGAAAGCTGGCACCCCGGGGGCCATGCAGAGGGAAAGAACAATTGGTTTTGTAGAACGGCACTCAGATGTATTTTTTGTTAAAAAATAAAAAAGAGATTGAAACAGTGAGGAAAAGTATGGGGGAGGAGTGGGAGATAGAGACAGTGACTGTTGAGAATAAGGGACAAATCAAGCAAAGTTCGAGAGAAACATGGCGAGACAGCATGAGCAAGAGCAATTTGGATCAAAAGCTAAATGGATTTTTTGGAGAAAATTAGAGCATGGGACAATTTTAGAGGTGTATAAGAGTCTGAGAGCGACACTGACAAAGAGGTGTCAAGTCTATGGGTCTGTGTGTGTGTGTGTCTGGGGGGGTCTCTGCCACCTTGGTAGCAGAGTACATTATGGCTGTTTGGGCACATTAGCTAGAGGAGCAGCCCTGAATAATGCATGGCCTTTATTTATGAGAAGAGTGCATACGTCCTCTAAAGCTCACTAAACCGGGCCACACACACACACACACACACACACACACTCACACACACACACTAATTTTTTTTTCAGTCACTAAAATTCAGCTGAGTGTGTGATTAAAATATATTCAAGACACCTTCAATTCCTGCATGCTGACAAAAAGGAGGCAACAGACGTTCATTGCGCTCCATTGAACAATCCTCAGGTCTAACAGGGCATCCAATGAGCCCATTAACGACACACACACAATAACACACAAACAACAAAACAATCAATGCACTTACAAGAGAGTCATATTCAGATGCCTTCCGACAGTTTACGATTGACTCTTCTCAAAGTTTTATCATGGCATGCTGAATTTTCAGCCTAATCCGTTACTTAACAGTTTTGTTCCAAAGTGAGATATCATCCGACATCTACTCTCACTGAAATTACTGCGGGCAATGTAAAGGTGAAGGTGGATTGGATTATTCTCTACTTTTATGATTGACAGATGAATGTGAGGCCACTTCAGATCTACTTTTAAAACTCACACTGGGCCACTTTTGTAACAATGTTGTTGAAAATGAAATCTGTAAGACAGATAAGACAGCCAAATGATCTTTGTTGAAAGCACATAATGTCATAGTTTCCCACAAGAAATAAATGCAAAAAGGAGATTTCCATTTCATCTGTTATTTTAACAGTACAAATTAAAGTTGACTAGATATTGAGCTTTACTTCCTTTAAGCCTAAAATTGATCCCATCAGAGTGCAGCTTCAATGTGGCCTGAAAAAGACGGTTCCTAAGTAACCCAAATCTTTAATGAATTTTACTCTTCTGCAGGTTGATATTTTACAGTGCATATCCATCTGACTGAAAGTTTGGAAACAAGTTTTAGTTTTAGTACAAAACAAAAGAAACCCTGGTATGTTCCTTTGTGACAGGATGTAGTGGTGCAGAAAGAGCCATGCACTCAGGAGGTCAGTGTTAACTGTGTTTGTAAAACCTTGGGGTAGAAGTTCATCAGTCTGGCAGCCGTCCGCGCTGTCAGGATGAAGGTTCACTGTGACTCCAGCTTAGCAGAACCACAGACACACACACACACACACACACACAGACACACACCTCAGCAGCTCTGAAGTGACCAGAACTCCTGGTGGATGGCAGATGGAGGAAGCCAGCACGACCACGTAATTGCAATATGTGTTATTATTGTCCCACCCTGTTTTCTGGCCAAGACCTGCAGGCGTGGACAGCCCAACCAAACTGTGACTTCATTACCTGTTTAACCCCAGAGAAACTGAGAGAATCTTAAAAGGTTGTCTTAAACCTAATGCCTAAGCTTAGAGGAGTTAATCACCATTTCACATCTTAAGCTGCTCATTTTCAGGCTGTAGCTGGGTTACAGCGCTAGTTAGGCTGCCTCTAAAAACCTGTAGTCTTTCTGCAGTCAACACAACTCAGATAGCTACATTTAATCTTTAAGTTTTTATTTTTAAATAATCCAATGGGAACATATCAAAGCATCCAGAGACACTTCTCAAGCCCTTCCGTATGCTCCAAGCGATCCTCACTGAACAATAAATTGCCATATGTTATGTCTGTCAAAGTAAAAGCCAAAAAGAGCTGATAGCACACCACACACTATTATATGAAAGCAGCATGTTTTGAAGAAAACTAAGAATGACAGATCAAAGACAGATATGCATTTGACAAAATACTGTGGATGTTTTAGATGTTTTCATAATTTTTCACAATAAAATCTGTTAGAATCCATGTGTTGTGAATCCAAGCCGAATACTGCTGCTAGAGATGAAGCATCTCTTTTACACTGAACTAGAACCTTGAGAAAGAGGTTACAAGCCCAAACAAACACTGTGAAGGCCGGAAAGGAACTACATTGAGAAGTTTATTGCAGATTATAGAGTTGAATGGACTCATTTCAGCTCTATTAACTATGTGATACTGCACTGATCCCTGGAGGAAATGTTCCTTTTGTTTGCCCGCCTGCACACAGAGCTCAGAGGTCAGCTACAGAGAAGCTGTCCTGCGGCTGGCTGGGGTTCAGTGTTGAGCTCAAGGGCACAACAGCAGGATTAGTTGTCTGTCAACACAGTGGGCTTGAGCCAACGTTTTCAGGCCGAGAGATGATCTTCCCACTCCATGAATGGGCAACATCACTCCATCTCAGTGAAATACTGGTCCAATGAGAATAATGTACTAATTTCCTCATGTTGGAAAATGTGTTATTTTTAATAGAATAGTAGTTACAGGAGTAGAAAGGTTAATTATGTTATACTTCATGGTGTATTTATGCTGCATTTAACTGTAAACAGGTTCCCGGAGGTTTTAAGTGGTTTTCATGGTCCATTTTAACATTTTAGTTGCTTTTCTAAAGTACCAAAAATTTGAATTATGGCTAAAACATAACTTTTTATTTTATCAAAAGTGATAAGCAGCCTTCAACCTATCACATTTGTTGAAGCCTTTTCTCATCCATACTGATAGTCTGCACCTCCCCCGCCCTGTCAATTAACATCAATACACCCAATCTCCCATATCGACCACCTCTGTACAGCAACAAAGTCAGTACACTCAAATCCTGGCCCGCTCCCAATATTTCAGAACAAGAAAAAAATCCAAGCGAGGTCACGGAGAGCAAACAGAAAGACACCAGAGGGGGGAGCAGCGCTTTAGATTTGAGGGGTGACCTCAATGGATTCCAGACAGTAGGAGGGAGCTCAAATCGCAATCTGGGTGGCAATATGTGGTTGTGTGTGAGGCTAGTGATGGCTCTCATTAATTCCCAGTCGTGGAAAACGGCCTGAGGACTGTTTTGTGTGTGCTAGCGTGTGTGTGCATGGGTGTGTGTGTGTTGTGGTGTGACAGGGAGAAAGGAGGTGGTGTGTGGGGGTTAAGTATGAAGGCAATAAAGCCATTTAAGAGTCATAAAGTGCTTGATCAATCAAAACAGCCCCCTGCTAGGCACCTCATGTCCTCCGCTGTGTGCAAGTGTGCGTGGATGCAAGAAAAAGATGGACAGAGTGCATGGCACGTTTCTGTGTTACATGGGGGATTGAGTTTGTGCATCCATGTGAATGTCTTTGTGTCATTTGTGTCATTTGTGTGTGTGCTTCTGAGGGGGTGAGCGAGCCAGTCTGGAAAGTCAGTGGGATACTAAGCTCAAAGAGAGAAAGAAAAAATGAAAGAATGCACCATCAGTCAAGCTCTTTGAAAAAAAGCCATGTAGCGGATGCAGTGATTAGACTGTAATTTGTCTATCTGCACTACAATGTGTTTGAGCGTGTAATTACATGTGCATGCATTTACGCCTACGTCCCCACCTGTGAGTCAGACTTTCTGTCTAATTTTCAACCACTGCAGGACTCTGTCCATAATGATCTTCCTGTTCGATTCATAGAGACACTTTGGGCAACAGTTGAAACTGTCAAATTAAAGAAACAAAAGTGATCTGCGAGTTAAACTTGTGATTATGTGCAAACAGCATTTCATCAAACAGCATTTAATCACACAGCTTTTAATCACACAGGTCCGAATGCTCACTCACACAGGTCTCACCCACATTTAAAAAGAACCTAAAGGAACTGAGCGGAATGAGTACATGATCAAATGATTTAAAAAAAACACATTGCGTGACTTATTGACTGCACATTTCTTGTAATCATCCCAACAAAACTTTGTATTTGTGCTCCAAATCAAAAGAAAAAGAAAAAATCTAATCTTGATTCCTGCCTTCTCTGATGATTCAAGACTCACCCATCTTAAAGCTTAAGATGATAAATTAATATGAATGTACTAAACTGTAGCTGGGACTGCTAAGCAATAACACTATCAGGACCCTGACATGTCATTTACTAATTTATATTGGTCTCACAGTTACTTCTGCTGAAGTTAAGCAAAATGTAATTTAAACCAATAAGACTGATATGTTTTTCCTAAAAGATCTTGAATAGTGCATCTTTAAAAAAGCCAAAGTATAGCTTTTGGACAGGGTATCTGTATCTTTGTGTTTCTGTGTTGACTTCAGAGATGAACAGTTGAGACACCAATCGCACTAATCGCCCATTTTGGCCAACAAAGCCACCAGCAGCCGCTTTAGTTTATTACTGTCGCTGTAGGGCACCGTTTGGCCGTATCACTACACCCACTGTGGCATCATCTGTAAGCACCCCCACCCTCCCTCATCCCCTGATTTTCTCCCTCTCTTTTTCCATCCTTACTCTCAACCTCCTGGCTTTAATAATCCACAGTCTCTGGGGTCTCCTGCCCAGGTGAGAGAGTCTAAACAAACGTTGCCATGGTAAGCTAGAAGCAGGAGCCCAAACACACCTGATGATGCTAGTGCTCCATTTCTTCCTCTCTGTCTCTTCCTCTCAATCCATAAACCACTTTCCATTCTGCTTTCTCCAAACTCCAAATCCTCCTTTTTTTTTACATAAACACCATCTGCTTTTTCTCTTTCTCTGCTTTGTTTTGCATGTACAGCATTTAACCCAGAAAAGCCACAGTTCAGAACGCAGATAATTTTAGGGCTCGGTGGCCCGTGATGATGATATTGACCAGACAACTTGTCCGCCCCCATCTGTCAGCTCGTCCTCATTCCAGACGCCCATATGTACACTAGTACTATTCACAAAACGTACTGCAAACAACACTGAATTCAGCCGAAAAAGATAAATTGATGGTGTCTGCTGCCCCGGAGCTGCTGACCTCGCCAATGTGCCAAGAGGGACACACACAAATACCACACACACACACACACATACACAAAACAGTCCCGCATCACTCAGTGACAGTGGGGTTAAATCTACTCTGACGGGTCAGTCTCCTCTCACTGTCAGGCCAAGCTGTCAAGGCCAGTGTCACTGTGAGAGAGACCACATATGTTATGTCTGTTAGAGTGTGTATGTGTAAACAAAAATGTCGGCTGTGGGGTGACAATAGGGAAGTGAATTAAGTTAATAAAGAGTGCCTATGAAGCTCCTTATACACAGTATGTGTATATATATATATATATATATATATATATATATATATATATATATATATATATACACATTTACTGCATATATACATACAAAAAACACAGCATACATTTTTATTTTACTATGAGTGGACCAATTCAGCTCTTGGAAATATTGTGTAAATGCTAAAACATTTGGAACACAGGTGCACAATCCAACTCTGGGTGATCCTGCATAATATGATTTTCAAGAGCAGAGCTGGATTTTGAACTACTCTTCATTACGGTAAATGACCAACAGAATGTGGAGAAATTACACCCAAGATTTTGGGACCTTGGTGGAGTATTTTTCTTTCTTTATACTGACGCCATGTTTCCAAAGACTCTATTATAACCTTATGTTTGCAAAAAGAAGAGCGGAAGACAGAGATACAGGTTAAAAAAAAGAAGGAATCACATGAAGTGAGGTAGGGAAAGATAGACTTGGTCATCATGTACCTGGTGACCAAGCATCACCAGGCAGGCTGCCTCTCTCTTGCTCACCTCTCCAAAACCAAATTGTACCTGCTGGGCCCTGTGCCAGGTGGGCCATGTAAACACACACCCAGAGACACACACCCCAGACATTCAGAAATATGAGTAGATTGAGTGCCCAGACACTCAGGCCAAACCCCCTTTTAATTAGAACAACATTTACACACACACACACACACACACACACACACAAACAGTATGCCTTGCTGTTTTTATTTGTCACACACACACACACACACACACACACACACACACACACACATCTTTGATAAAACTGTATTTCCTCAGACGCCCCCTGAGCACCTTAAAATAAAATAATACTGTAGAACCCCCACTTTTTCTCCTGGACACACACACATGCACACACAGACACATGATCAGTGTTCGCACTCCACACAAACACACACCAGAGCGAAGAAGGAGCAGGCGCATTTTGTTGTTTGATACGGTTGACCCAGATCTTGGAGCATGAACGGTTGAAGATGCGAAGAGAAGGAGGGGGTATATGGGTGTTACGCATGTGTGAGTGGATAAGATGATAAGTGGGTGAGGACCACTGGGCTGCTCAGAGAGTCTTTTTTTCCCAAAGAGTGTAATTCAAAAACCAGCAGGGGGCTGATGGGTAAAAGACGGACAGACCTCAGCAAAGGTCAGAGCGAGCGAGATAAAACACAGAGAGAGAAACAAACATAAAGAAATTATTAGATTGCATGAGGGGGGTGAGGCTGCCGGTCTGCCGGCCATGTTGGAGGTCCTTGATGGGAAGCTAATGTATTTGTCAAGGACGTATACTTAAACTCCTCCTAAAGATTTCATCTGATGGACTTCAAATTTGGTCTGTACAATCTCGACACCTTGAAGATGAAAAGTTATTAAAAGAAAAACGTATCGTCAAACAGTGTGGGCGGGGTGGCCATTTTTTGTGTTTAGCAGTGAACAAGAAAGTGGCTATAACTACACTGTACATTGTCAGATCTGATTGAAATGTCCCACAATCAACAAGAGTCCAGGCCTGAGGACATAGGCAGGCCAATATTGACTTTTGTTCATAGCACTGGCAACAGGAAATCAGCCTTGTATGACAAACATCATCCGTTTAACATGATTGTTAGACTGCGTGGCCTATTTGGGATACTTAGCCGGCCCCTATACTTTAACCACGGTCAAGTACTCAGTACATGCCCCTTTGTATGGCATTTGAACCGCTTAATGTAGAGTGTTGTGTAAGATATCATTAAACACTGCAGATAATTTCTTTTTGATTAGTTGGTTTGACCCCACCCCCCTATCCATTAGCCATGCCTCTTTTCATAACTAATGACCCGTTTGATGTAGATTCTTGTGTAAGGTATCATTAAACTCAGCAGAGAGTTTGTTTGTCATCAGTCATTGTTTGGCCCACCCCGTATGCTTAAGCCTTGCCCCCTTTCACAGCTGATAAACTGTATGATGCAGAGTCTTGTGTGAGGTTTCATTGTACTCAGCAGGGAGTTCCCTTTTCATTGGTGACAGTTTGCAGTGTCTGAGTGCCACGCAAATGCACAATCGCAAGGAGCAGTGTCCGCCAGTAAGCCACGCAGAGGAGCGAGGGCCCCTCCAACACTGCTTGCAGCTTTAATTCTGTTTGAACCAGTTACACACTGCTGTTGCTTACCAAAAACACTTATAGCAAATCTACTTTTAAGATGACTAGAGTACTGGAAATGTAAAGTACACAGAGAAAGTGCAAATATACAATAAGCTTACCAGACACTACACAAGACCAATGCTGCCAAATGAGGGAAATATAATGTATTTCTCCCCATATACCCAAATCAGTCAATAGGTAGACAGGTAGAATCAAAACAAAACATGTCCCAGTTTTCATGTTACTGCAGTAGTGTGCATGACACCCTTAGCTCAGCAAACAACAAACAAACAATATCCTGTATATCCAGTACAGGTTATACTTACAGTAAACTAAAAAACAACATCCAGCCATCCATCCATCTTCATCCGCTTATCCGGTATCCAGCTGGATGTGCCTGGAACACCCTCCAAGATCAACACACAGGGGGGCATCCTTACCAGATGCCCGAACCCCCTCAACTAGCTCCTTTCGATGCAAAGGAGCAGCAGCTTTACTCCGAGCTCCTTAAAGTTTACTTTGGGCCCTTAGGTACCTTGCAACTCCTTCTGGTGTCTTCTGGGATAACATATCCCGGAAAGACTCCGTTGGACGGCTTTCCTGACCACCGGCGCCCCTTGAGGCACTGTGTGTATTGTTTTGCAGAAAATGTGTGAAGCTAGCATTGTGCGAATAGTGGTGCACATCTGCACAATGGTTTGCTCTTTGAGTGTAGGTTTTGATAATTGTGTAATACTTTTGAATTTAAGGTGTAAGCAATCGGCAAAAACTGCAAATGTCAAATGTCAAAGCCCTCTGGTGGCCATAGTAGTTCTAACGTTGGGTGATGGTATTATGAATGACAAAGTACACTTAGGGAGAAGGTTGCAGTGGATGGTGGGGAAAACACAATGTTGGTGTCGTTCAGCCAGCCAAAGTTGGTTCCTTTTAATGATGACCATGGGTCTCAAATTGGAAAAAGCGTGTGTTTTGTTCTGGACAAGCAGATTGCACGCATACAGTACTAACATTGCATATTTGGTTCAAGAATGTCTCTGTATGCATGTATACTGGTATTACATATTTTTGTTGTGCACATGATATCTCCATGCATGCTTTCACAGGAGAGAGAGATAAAGAGAAAGTAAGAAGCTCTTGTCAGGACCCTCTTCAGTTTTTCGCCTTTTTTAAGTATTCTTTTTTACTCTGAATCCCTCTCAGTAAAAAAGATCAAATCTTCCACTCATGGGGATCACTAAGCATGTCTCCTCAGGCCCCGTACCTGGTGCAGGGTGCCTCTAACTCCTCACACGACAGACAGAGTGCCTGGAAGAGGCTTCAACAGAGACAGGAAAGTGTCTTCACTCTCTTTCATCTTATCTATGAACTTTGAAAGACCTGGCAGCAGATAGGAAGCTTTGTTGGGATATAAAGGACTTTGTAACATATTGTGATGGGAAAAGGAAAAACTCATAGATAGTGTTGACGAATTGTCTGAAGAATTGTGTTACTGAACCTGTTAAATCAAGTGCCATACATCACTTAATCAACTCACTCCTGTTTTTGTTTTTTACCTCATTAGTGCCTCCACTGGAGTGGGGGTAGAATCAATCAGGAAATGGGCTACCTCAATTAGCACGATTTGACCAAAAGAGTAGTTGTAGATTGGAGACCAGGCACCAGGCTACTTAATAAGACCGAATGTAACCGTGCAACCGCATCTTACATGATTGTGTTCATGGCAATTCACCCATTATTGATGGGGAAGTACATCACATGCAAATACACGTCATGTTATCATGGTTTTTATGTGAAATGTTAGAGAAGTGAATATTGCAGGTTGAACGGTAGGTAGGCTGTCATGAGGAGACCACGCACCTAGCTACTAAACAAGATTAAATGTAACCAAGCAACCGCTTGAGTCTAATGTAATCAAACAGGAGACTAGGTTCTCAGCATGTTTGAGCTATCGACCCCTGGGCACACGAAACAGTGACTGAATCTTTTATCTTGGTAGACCAACCAACAACCATCCGGTTGAACCGACTTGCATAAAAGAGGCAGTTGCCCCATTACCATTTGTAGAAACTCTTGAGTATCTCTCTTTATTCATACAGCAAAAACATCTTAAACCACCATCCAAATCCTCACTGTTCATTTTCCTCCATCTTTTCTGTACAATAACTGAGGGGCGCAGGAAGAATAGTCTCGGTTGGCCTGATCTGGAAGCATAACTGATTCCTGTCTTTCTTAGACAACATCATCTATTTTGATTACAGATCACAGACAGATTACATTTAAGTTTTTATTCTGAAAGGCGTTCACGCCTGTGGATGTGTGCCATAATCAGCAAGCGCGATTGGTTAAGGGGGTAACACAAGAAGGTACATGGTGAGAGAAAAAGTAAACTGAGAAAGTGCAAGGTGAAGGTGAGACCCAACAAATGAAAAAAGGAATAGGAAGTAGTCCAGAGTGTGAAAGAGATGGATGAGGGGGAAATGAATGAAAGAAGAAAGAAAAAAGATGGTGGACAGAGAGAGTGTTATCTGACTCTCACAGCCTTGGTGATATGACAGGCTTGGCAATCCAAGGCATTTCACCATACGACCCCCTACCAGGGACAATCTCTCTCTCTCTCTCTCTCACACACACACACACACACACACACACCATCTTGCCCTACCGCCTGTCTCCTCCTTTCCTGCCACCCTCCGTCTCTCTGTACAGGATAATCCCCCCCGCTCCCCTCCCAAATACCGTCGCTCAATAAAAAGATATTTCCAAGGGCCGGGATCGGAGGCAGTTGCATGCTGCATTGTTGCACAAAAGGCAAAGGCACATGCAGTGTGCAGATGAGACAATGCACACACACACATGCACACACACACCAAAACTTAAAAGATACGACACTCCCAGTATACCCAGATGTCAGCAGTTGCCTTTCACAGATAATTACACTCCACATCCCCTCTTCTATTTTTTTTCATCTCTATTCCAGTCTTTTCCAGCCTGGATAGATATTCGTGTTTGTCAATATGGAGAATTCACGCATCGTCGAAAATCCTGGCATTATTGTTGTTGTTTGTTCTCCCTGTTCAGGCAGGGATAGATACTTGCAATAACTCATGTGAGCCTCATTGAGCAGGACTAAGAGGCCAACTCAGAGATCACATGGTGATGATAAAAAGAGCCGTCCAGCTGTTAAATGGTGCTAATAAAGTCGGACAATTTTCTTTGTGCCATTTATACCAAAAAAGCCACACTTGAAGTAAACTAAAATCCTTTATCATATAGTATTTCTAATTTAACATGTGTGAAGACAATTCAATTATTTGCAGAACACCACCTTATACAAAATCAAAGTGCTGTGCATAGTGATAAAACAGTAAAAAAATAAAAATAAAAAAAAGAGTAACAAAGCAGTTAAGCTAGACAGAAATGCTTCAAATGTTAAGTGTATAGTTTTGTTTTGAGTCAGGTGTCAACAAGAGTAGTAACTGCAAAAATTAACTAAATTAAATACAAAATAGTTTGAAAAACAGTGAAGAAAGTCGTACAAAAATGTACATTCATCCTCCCCCAGGAAAAGTTTCAATTGCAGTAGAACTGTTAAAAGTGAATTGTTGTGGCTGTTTCTCATTTTTAAATCCAATCCTGTCTCTTCTCTAATTCGTCAAGATTAAAAGTTCTTTCACACAAAAGATATTTCAGGGCTAAAATGTGCACTTGTGTTTTATTTATGAGCACAGCTGAGAGTCTGCTGCAGGGCATCCCCCCATTAGCATGGTGCCAGGGTTTGTTAGCGGATCCATAAACAGGGACACATTAAAACGACTCACAAAGAGAGTCAGAAACAGGCTGAAGAAAACAGAGAACAAAAAGGTGAGGGTTGAAAAGGACAAGGAAAAGGTGAGAGGGAGGGTGGGAGGAGGTGGCGGAGAGAGAGGAAAGCCGTGAGGTAGAAGCGAAGCGAATTGACAGCAGGGGAATATTCCA
Source organism: Etheostoma cragini (assembly GCF_013103735.1). Classification (NCBI taxonomy): domain Eukaryota; kingdom Metazoa; phylum Chordata; class Actinopteri; order Perciformes; family Percidae; genus Etheostoma; species Etheostoma cragini. The sequence goes on from NC_048411.1 coordinate 24,527,046, forward strand.
GCTTACCGAGGAGTCACAAGGGACTCACGCAACCACTTAACACAAGGCATGTGTCTTGCTGTGCAACACACAAACCTCCCAAAAGATATCTCTTTGTTTCAGTTGCTCTTTCATAGACACACATAAACTGTACACACTCTACACTGTGATTGGCATCAGCCCACAGTTTGCCACTTCACATCAAAATGATGACTGTAGATGCTCTGAATCTGGCAGTCTCTTTGCAGCCAATGAGGCAGAGTTCATTTATAGAACATTTGATGCTGGTCAAATTCTCAGATATCAGATCTAACAGTACCGGTGTGTACTGTATGTTGGACAATACGTACAAATTGCAGTACATTAGTTAGATCCATCGGTCGTACAGCCTTCACTTGAAATGAATGAGACATAGAGCAACGTTAGTCTGAAGAAAACATCCACTGACAATCGGTTGAGTTCTGCAGCAGCAAGCCAAACCAAATCAGGGAACTCAGTAGAGCAGTTTGGATGATAACAACAAGCCACCCAGCTGCATATGGAATTTTAATTGGGTACTGTTTTTGGATTTGCCGCACTGATTGATTAAAGGGTATTCCAGTAATTTTGGTCTTCAGTTGGAGCCTTACCAGACCACAGTGAGTGTTGACTTGTCTTGAAATATTTTGGAATTAAATTTCAACGGCTTAAAAGTCTGTTAGATGTACTTTGTCTGATTTGGTTTCAGCTTCTTTTTAAAAAAACGGGTGACTATTTTCATGCATTTTTTGAGGGATAGCAATGAATTCTGTTTAGTTTTCACATCTTATCTGCATGTGAGACAAAAAAAATTAACCTACTAAAACTCTGGTCATCAAGCGCAGTCTCTAAATTCTCAACTATGACTTTGCAGAAAAAAAGTTACAAGGGACATAACAACATCCTAGCTCTTTTCATAAAAAAATATAGAAAACTGGCCTTTTTTTCAAATATTTAATCAAAATATTGGGAGCTTCGAAACTTTTACATCAACTGTATAAGAAAGAATTACCGAAGAAGGCAGAAAAATATTTTGAACGTCTTAGAATCAATGTGTGGAAGCCTATCCTCCCTGATAACTGCAACACTGTAGAGAACATTCACCACACCTAACACCTACATCAACAAACCACACACTGCTTTACATGGAAACTCCCATTCACAATCAACGAGGGATGGCAAAGGTTGCAACATCGATGACGACAATGTCACCAAGCCAGGGGATAGCACAGAAGGTCGGGGGTGCAGCGACGCTCCCTGAAGATGCAATTAGCGCTCCACTACAGGAACAACGCTAGACAGGGATCGTCCTCTGAACCAGAACATTGATACACTAATTAATAACTCAGTCGCATCAAGGCGGCTTCTACACAATAACAACAGAAACAACAGGAAAAGAGGAAGAACAGTAGTTGAAGGGGTTAGTGTTTCGCTGACAACTGTGTAAGAAAAAAATCCTCACATAAAGTTTTTAACAATTCAAAAGTTGCTGCAAGCAATTTTATTCAACCATTTTTATGCAGTGTATTTTGTCATTTACCTGCCCCAACACTGACAATATACAATATTCCCAAGGCCGCTTCAATGTAGTTTTATATCACAAGCACAGAAAAAGTTACATTTTTCTTCTAGTCCTTAAAAGTTAAAGTGCAAAATCAGGGAGAAGTTAATCACATAAGATTCCAACATACCAATGTCTTCCTCCAAAGCCACTTTAATAGACCAGAAGGCATTGCCAGCCATTTCCATAATGTTGGCAAAATGAAAAGGTGGAGGAACATGTTCTTTTACTTTATCTTGACTGAAAATGACTCACTCTCCAGCTCTTACATATATATGTTCACTGCCTAGAGACCTTTCTGAAAGTGGACTCAGGTGTAAGTAATGACATAAACAATGGCTCTGCACCATACTGATGTCTTTAGTCTGATTAGTTACACCATACTGATGTCTTTAGTCTAATTGGTTACACCTGTAATACAAACTTGTTTGAAAATGTATAAATAAAAATAAAAGGTCTAGACCTTCAGCTGAATGCAACATGCTCATACGGTAACTAATCCACTTTTCCCCACCAAAGGATGAATTTCGGACCTAAAGAAAAGTTGTTTGACATTTTGGGAAATACGCATGAACCCTCCCTTGAAACCACAACTTGTCGTTTTAAACTTCGTTTTTTGTACTGATAAAAACATATAAGAAATAACATGTTAACTGGTGAGATTTAGAGGTGTTGGTTGGCAGCTTCCTTTTTTACTATAGGACAGAGTGAGGTTTCCCCGTTTAAAAAAATTAACTACGTCACTTTCTGCATCACATGCATGACCAGAAGTAAAGTATCGTAATAGATTAACTTATTTTAGTCTAAATCCACTATTCAGCTGTTGTTGCAGGCAAAGAGTGCAACCCTTCACCTCCCCTGCCACCTCCAGTCAGCTACACCAGTTCGGAGCCTCCTTTGGTCGGGTCTTTGGGCTCGTTTGTCACCACCACCGGTGTGTAGATTCCATCTGAGGGTCTGATGGTTCTCTAGCCCATATACATATACAATATATTCGTAATCGCCAAAGACTTTGGAAATTTTATTGAGCTGTACAATAAACCTTCTTTGCATGTCTCTCCTGATTTAAACAGCTTACTAGGAAACTTGATTGAATTGAGCTATCGTTAGGTTATCAATTTCAGCTGTGCTTTTCCTACTATGACAAGTCAAAATGTCTGGCTTGAAAAAGGTATGTTACAACTGTGATTGATTTACAGAAATGCCAATAAACCAGAACACGTTTTTCTCCTGCTGTGTGGACTACCCAGACCTTCCTCCGCGGGGCTATGGAGGATGGTCTGGCAAAGCGAGACTACACTGATTTTGACCCAACCACATTCTTTTTTTAAACTTAATAGTTTTTGTGCCTAAACCTAACCAAATAAGCAAACATTAAGTTCTCTGGTTTACATATGCAGGTAAGGATGGAAAACACTCCTGTAGTTTGTATTTCCTGCCACCACTAAAGACCACCACTTTATTATATTTGATGCTCATCTGGGAGAAAAAAAATCAGTCTTGGAAGAAGAATTGGTTGATTCTTTTGATTAAAAAAATTGTGTTGTCTTACTTTCTAACATTTTGAAACCTCACCAAATACACAATTAAACTCAACTCCATGACACAGCATTCTGACATTCAGGATTTACTGTGACTTGTCTTCTATACTGTAAAATGGTTCAGCTGAACTCAGGGGGGTGCAACAGCATTCATTTTGAATGCATTTCCTCTCTATGTGCTTTAGATGTAGATTCATATTTCAATATCTTCTGTCCATAATCACATCACAGCCCTATATTCTGAGCTGAAACCACCACTGCTTAGGCTGGGACTTTGTAAATTGGCACATTAATGTGCATAGTCGTTTCAGTCAGACATCTGGGATCATGAAACAGTCGAGCAAGCATGCGTGCATAGAGCGACTGCTGGAGCAGTGGGAGAAAGTGATGCCGACTCCACATCCTCCCCAGGCTTAAAGGAAACATTTTTACATTTCTGTATTTCTGTGCAGAAGGTTTGGTGACTTTATTCGGTCCTGTGTATCAGAACACATGCATGTTGGGCTGTAGTGTATTTAAAAAAATTTTTTACTTGATCGCTTAAATTTGACGTTTATACATTTCAAATTCTTACATAGAAGTCATTAAGATTATGTTCCAGTCTGCCTGTTTTCCCATGCATTAAAGAGAACTTCATATTGCTTGTTTATGAGCAGCATTTATCACTTTTCCACCTTGTTTTTCTACCATAGGGCCAGTATTACAGAGGAAAGTGGTATAGTGAAAGACCAAAAGTGGACAATAACCTTTTTTTTTTTTCTTGGCTCATAGGTCGTCCAATTGAAGAGCTTCCTCTTGAGGCCTCCTGCTGACTGATAACAAGCACAACTCTGTATGAGTGTGGGAGCTTAATGAGTTTGTGCACATAACCTCTTACGCCACCTCTGTGTGTGTTTGTGTGGCACCATGCTGTGGACAGTGATACTAGCGCTACTGCTGCTTCTGCTGCTGCAGACTCAGCTGTCTGTGTGCTTAAGGGAATTACGCAGCGGGGGCTCCAGCTCCCCTGCCTACTCATCTTCATCATCCTCTTCCTCCTCCACTAACAACGCCACCCAGCAGCGGCTGCCCGGAGCGATTATTATTGGCGTGCGAAAAAGCGGCACAAGAGCCCTGCTGGAGATGCTCAACCTGCACCCAAATGTGGAAGTGGCAAAAGCCGAGGTAAAAGACCATCACTGTCGCTTTATGATTGTATTCTCACCAGTGGTGAAAAGTAACTGACACTGCATCAAGAAGAGACATTTTATGGACATGTGCTTATTTCCTTGTCTTCATTAACGCCCCCTTCTGTTCCTCTGTCAGGTGCACTACTTCAACGTGGAGGAGCACTACCGTCGAGGCCTGGCCTGGTACCGAGCCCAGATGCCCTTTACCCTCCCAGGTCAGCTGACAGTGGAGAAGACCCCTGGCTACTTTGCGAGCCCTCAGGTTCCTGTACGTGTCTGGAACATGAACCCCGCCGTCCGCTTGTTGCTCATCGTCCGGGACCCGGCCGAGAGGCTGGTCTCTGACTACACCCAAGTCCTCCACAACCGCCTGACCCGCCACAAGTCCTACCAGCCACTAGATGAGCTCCTGATTCACAAGGGCCACATTGACCCTGGGTACAAGGCGTTGCAGAGGAGCCTGTACCACCAGCATCTGGCCCGCTGGTTAGAGGTCTTCCCCAGGGAGCAGATCCACGTGGTGGACGGTGACGCGCTCATCCGGGATCCCTTCCCCGAGCTGAGGAAGGCTGAGAGGTTTCTGTACCTGCCGCCCAGGATAAGTCCCAGCAACTTCTACTACAACACCACCAAGGGCTTCTACTGCCTCCTGTCTGCCGGTCACGACAAGTGCCTGGACGAGTCTAAAGGCAGGCCGCATGCTCCACTGAGCACCCAGGCTTTTAACAAGCTTTGTCGCTACTTAAGGAAGCCTAACAACTTGTTCTTTGAAATGGTGGGGAGGTCGTTTTCCTGGTGCTGATCTATTGATGAAAAGCACCTGTGAAGAAGAACACCTCCTGCACAATTTCAACACATTCAGGGACACAGAAGGAGCGAGAAACTGTGAATTCTGTGTTTTTGTATGTAGATGAGTGGCAAGATTTTTAGTTCAGTTAAAATTATAAACATTTCTTGTTGTTGATACCTTCTCAGGTATAAATGTGGTCAACAAAAGCAGCCCATCTGTGTGTGAAAATATTTGGGGAAATCAAACTGCTCGTGTTGAAAATGTGGCCAACACAACCTTTACCATGACCATACTGGTGCCTCCTTGGATGGATAGACTCACTTGACAAAGCTACGACAACCGTGCCATACGCAGGTTTGAAAGTGAAAACGTGATGAAGTGCTCGTTTGTGCACATTTGTAGGGTGTTAAAAGAAAATGTGTAGACTTTGAAGTGATGTAGAATTAGACAAGTGGTGAAAAGATGGTTGAATGACTGAACTGTTGCACTATGAACTCTGATTGCATTTACAAAAAAAAACATTACCTGAGGTTCAACCTTCAATGTAGACAACTTTGAAACGGTAACAGTAGTAACATGTTTGCAAAAACGTTTTAGTTGAGTCATCTAGATCATTTAATTTTTTTGTTATTTTATGGCTGACTTTTAGATGTTCAGTAAAACATATCTTTTTTAAGCTCTTTTAAAAGTAGCCACCTTGAAAACTTGTTTCTGGTTTCTCTTTACTTTTAAGGCCGATGTATTGCTAGTTTGTGTTTTTTTAAGACACCCTTCTAATAAATGTGTTCTACAGTCTCATGCCTTTTAGCAGACTGCATTGAACCCGGTTATAAGATTTACAGGTATAAAAACATCAAACACAAAGACACACTGACAGCTCTCTCTGAAAGATCCTCCATCTCAAAGTGTGTGAAGATGTTCTGTCAGTATCAATCTAACAAGTTCTTTCTGTCGATGATCAAAGGACGCCTAGGATTCTTTTCATTGTGAAGTTAGTCCTGCTAAAGAATCACCACCACACTAACAAATCCCACCTGTAGGTGACCTGAAGGGCTGTTTGAATCCTGTCTTAATATTTAAAGCCAGGAAGGACTTAAGTTAACTTAGTTCATCTGAAAGGACTACATCAGAGAAGGAAGTTTAAAGTATAGGATTAAAGGATAGGTGGGCTGTCCCGTGATCCACTAGACAGGGTGTAAGGTTAAACCCAGTTGAATGTGGTATCTGTTTAGGCCTTCAAAAAGAGGTATAAATCTAATTAGGGGCCCCATCTTGCACATGGCACAGGGCAGTGCAAAGCACGACGCAAGGGTCTTTGCTAGTTTAAGAGTGACATGGTTGTCAATTTCCTGTCCAGCGCCCACGGTGTTTAAATAGCAAACGTGCCTGCGCCCATCTTTGCACCCACAGGCGTGCTGGTCTTACAGGAATGTGTGTTTGGGTGAATTCTTGTGGTATTGCTATTTTGAGGGAGCGGGAAGTGATCTTGCCGTTAACCAACGAAAACCTGGTCTAAAGTCAAAAGCGCAGCGTTTCAATGTTATTTTAACAGCAAATTGGTAAAATGTGCCAAGGCTAATGCACAGCGTGCACATTGTGCTTGTTTCATACCCACTGTGCTTGTTACACACACAAGAAAGCTCAGCAGCACACACACATGCAAAAGATTACGAATAAATATATGACGGTTCAAATCCACTGTCACAATAGCAATCCGCCACGGTACAAATGCGCCTGGCTTTTTAAAGGGAATGGGAAATGACACTCTGATTGGTTTATTCCATGTCACGCCCAAAACACACCTATGAATTAATGAAGACACTAAGTACAACGCTTTGAGCCATGGGACAGTGCGTGGACCCTTTCTTCTGCCATCAAACTATCAAAAATGGATTTGGACACGCTCTGAACCATGCGCTTCACGCCGCAGGCTTAGATTTTTAAAACAAGGCCTTTGGACTGCAACTAATGATGATTTTTATCACTGATTAAGCAGCCAATTCTTTTCTCATTTAATCCGCTGTTTGGTGTATGAACTGTTGCAAAATACAGTAAACAAAGCCAATCACAGTTACCTTAAAGCTCAAATGCATATCTCTAAATGTCTTGTTTTGTCTGACCCAAAAGTATTCAACTTAACATAATAATTTAACATAAAACAGCAAAATTCTCAGAATTTTGAAGTGAAATTAAGGATGTTTGTTTGAAAAAGGACATAATCAATTATTCAAAAAGCAAAAATAATAATCTACCACAAACTAAAAAGACTTTCAAGTATTTTTGGGATTTGATCCGGTCCAGAGTATTTTAATGACCCAAGTTAATCATACCCCTGTGCAAGAAACCTTTTGCATTGAATAAACCTTGTTTTTAAAATTAGGAAGCTTGCATGGTTATAATAGTTTTTATATGTTTCAACCAAAAAGGCGTCCAAAATGAGGATTCCTTCCAGGTTTTTATTATAACCTCATGCTGGGAAGTTAAGGTCTTCATCTTATTTTACAGCTTCCCAATATCGTTACCAAAATACGTTTTTTCCAAGCACTTGGAAAAACTTTTCCCCATGTGACCTTACGTAGGTTTGTAACGTAGGCCGTTGCATTAGGACAGTAGAGTTCAGTAATGGTGGTCGGCACGGCGCCAGTTTGGCAAACAGGAAGCTGAGTAATGTACTGCTGCGGACACCATTTTAGGTCAGATCCAAATGTTCCCCAATATTACTATCTAACTGATTAAGGCAGCGGTATCAACTCCTGTGGTCTGAGTGGGAAAATTATTGTTTTTTGTCAAAGGAGTCTGGTGGCCTTGAATAGAGCGATAGGCCTATGTACTGCTGTGGATGGGCACACCAGCAAAAAAAACTAAAACAATATCAGTGTAAGTTTACACTGATATTACGTTATATTTAAATTATTTTCAACTGGGAACTGAATCCGTTATATCGCTCTCTTCAAATCCACCAGACTCCATTGACAAAAACAGTTCATTTTACCTCACATAACACAGAAGTTATCACTACCGTTCCCTAAAGTGGCGTCCAAAGCAGTAACGATACGTTGCTAAGCCTCTGTACTACTGTTTCAAAACAATGACTCAGCGATGCTAGCGTTCACATTATTCACAGCGCTATTGACCAACTCACTGTGGTGACCCACATCACTGCTTTTTGCTAAAGCTGACGGGGTGTTTCCATTTGAACAACATGGAAAAGAACACAGATGGATCAGCCCTTCAACACTGCATTACATTATGTCAAAAACAAAATTGAACATGTTTCATGACAACTCATTCCATTTGTTTCAAGACAATCATTATTGTAGAACATATCATTCTTTGTGCAACACGAGATTTTACCCCCCCCAAAAAATATATGTACATGTGTTCAAAAAAAGCAATTGCTTACAGGAGTTGAGAGCATGTTGAATGGTTACTTTTTGCCAGCAGGCAGCAATTTAAATCACTTAAACAAGCATTTCTGAATTTTTACCTGAGTCACTGTTGTGGTGCACTTCAGGCATCTCCTGTGTGCTGCAGAAGAGCATGGGAGCTGAAGGCTGACCTCTGGCTGTCCCCCTCCCACTGTCCTCAAGAGAGCACTGTAAAGACAGGAGGAAAGAGAGATGTAAGGATAAACAAATGATTTTCGCTCTTTGAAGATGTGAGGCAGTTGCTTCTTTCATGTGTTACTGCTGAGGCTCACACTCATGTGGACAAACATCCCATGTCACATTTGATCAGAGAAATCTTCACTTCACGTTTGTTGGGGTCCCTGAGTTTGCCGCCGTTTCATTACCAACTTTGCCTCTGAATGATTCTCAGCATCAGCTTTATCTTTTTATCCTGCTCCGGTATCAGCCACAACTACAGCACATAACCTCTTAAATAAAATTAAAATACATTTCGGCCTATATAATCTCCTGCTACCCTTTACCTGTACTTTTTCAGGATATGGCAATGATGAAATGTGAAACGATTTTCCATCTCATATTTTAAGTGCTTGTTTTTATATTTAGTCTCGCTTTGTCAGACCTTCCTCCACCGCACTACAAAGGAAGGTCTGGCTTCTTGGCATTTCTTAAAACCAATCACAATCGTCTATGGGCGGTGCTAAGCTCTGCACGGAGCCGCTGCAAAATAGCCTCGGGCAGGAACTTGTTTTGGTGGAATGTGTACGTTCAAAAGATGTTTTAGTCATGCAACAGAAAACTGAACACAGAATGGACAGATAGTCTAGCTAGGTGTCTGAATATACCCTGTAGAGATCTGACGAGCAGTTAAACATAATCCTCGTAATTCCTCCAAAGTGGTAAGAAATGGACATCTGCCAAAAAAAGATCTCCGACATGCATCCGGCGGAATTTCCTGTGGCCACGAAGCAATTCCGAGGTGGAACGTCCTGCATATAGACAATTGTATAATGATTCCAAAGACTCAATTGAAAAAAAAAAAGTACCTTTGTGCCTGATAAACGGAGAAAAAATTCAGTGTAATTTAGAACTGTGGTTTTGCCATGTAAAGAAAAAGCCAGACTGTGGGCCTCAGAGCAATAGTAGAGTTATTGCTGCTCTTGCAAAGGTCCTGTTAGTGTCGTAATAGGATCCTCATTACATCTCTGAGTCAGGTTGTTTTAATAAACCACAGCCTGTTACTGTCACCCTCAGAGGTGCTTGTTCTTCTGAAGTCTCATTATCACTCCTCTCTTCCATTTCTGACACTTTAGCAAGTGGGAACTGCAAAGGCAATAACGAGATGAACATGACATGGCATCCAGTGGCCCTGTTGATCATAAACATGCACAAAAAAGAAAGTCTCACTTCAGCGGTGAAGTACTGAAGGATAGCTGCACTGTACACAGCTGCTGTGGCTCCTACTCGACCGTGGCTGGTTGTGCGAGTCTTCAAGTGCCTGTGGATACGACCCACTGGGAACTGGCAGGAAACAGATACGAAACAGTGGTTTGAGAAAGACAAAAAGAAAACTTTCTCTGATCAAGGTGGGTGGCACAAAACAAATGCAGTTAAGCCACAAACAGACAAACAAAGATTGAAAGAGATTACCTGCAGCCCAGCCCTCTGGGAGCGAGACACTGCTTTTGCCTTGGCTTTGCCACTGTCTTTTCCTGCCTTGCCACCAGCCTGTAAAGGTGTTTTCAGGACATTTTTAACAGGAAACAATAGAGGGCGTGACATCAGAGTAAAAGTAAGAGAAGTAAAACTGAGGCAGAAATGTGTGAGGCTGTAGGGTATAGATTTTGTGTACTAAGTGCCACATGATAAAAACTACAACAGCAAATCATATTTTAAAATTTGTTGGCAAGGGAGTTTACAAAAACATTTATAAACGCATGATGTGGTTATCGTTAAAGCAGAAAAAGAAAAATCAACAAATGAAAAAGTCTACACTAAACGCACCTTTTTAGCGCTACATTGTGTAGCTAACGTTAATAACGGAAGATGCCCGGTTAAACTGTTACCGCCTTCCCGCCTTTGACAAGTAAAACACAACATATCAGCTCGAGCAACGATAACCATGATCAGAATTTAAGTGCACAACACCTAGAAATAGATAGATAGATAGATAGATAGATAGATAGATATTTATTGATCCCAAAAAAATGGGAAATTACAGTGTTACAGCAGCACACAAAATATACATACATACAATATACATGAAATAATAATTATTATAACAAAATATAATAATAAAATAATAATAAATAATAATAAAATAAATCGATTGAGTTGAAATAAATAATATAGAGAAATTCTGACAAAAACATGTGAAGCTGTCAGCGGGATGCTGCAGGGACCCAGCGATAAACACACAACAGCTTTTAGATTAAGTTGTCATTATTTATTTGAAATAGCTACCTCATAGAGTCGTCTAACGACATGACGATAGAAATCACAGTCGTTAACGCTAATATCCTTGTTAACATGCTTATTTTGGAAAGACTTACAGATTAAGTAAAGATCAGCTAATTAATAATGAATGAATTAATTAATTAATTAACCACAGTTTTCTGTTACTGTCACCCTCAGAGCTGCTAGTTCTTCAGCAGTCTCATCATCACTCAACTCTTCCACATCATTTTCAGCTCATATAATTAAGAGTTTTTTTGACACTTTACCAAGTGGGAACTGCAAAGGCAATAATGAGATGAAACATGACGCTGATGTGTTGGGGTACAAAGTAGTCATAATTAGACTATTTTAAGTTTCTGTCAGGGAATAAAACTTAATTTGGCTTCTCACACGCGTTTATGGAAATATATAATTGCTGCTAAAGTGGGGTTGTTAAAGATGTTTTAAAAAGTTTTAAGATTCTTGCTAATTGTTTTACCTGTAAGGAAAAGTTTGACATTTTGGGACATTTTTTTGTTTGCTTTCAATCATGGTTTCCATCTTCTCATCTAACTCTCAGTAACAAGGCGAATAAGCTTGTTTTCCAAAATGTTGAACAAGCCCTTTAATTGAATTTGTCAATCCCTCTAAGTAGCATCTGAGCAAAATATTTCAATTTTTCAGAAACTCTGAAAAAGAACGCTTTAAATACTAATGATACTATAATAACATAATACTACTTTATTTTCAATGATGAAGCTCAAAGTGTTTCCACAAACAGCTTACATCATCAACAGCATCACTGCCATTAAGAAAAATCTCTAGCAACAGAAATTTAGCAAACGGAATAATACAAAGCCAACAACACCACTACTGAAATAGTTCGAGTAGCAGATATGGGAATACACAGTGTATAAGTACATCACATGGTTCCCACAACAAGCAGCTGAACTGTCCTTGTTCACGTTGCAAAGCTGCCAGGACATCATGGGAAGTTGTTCAGATGACTGCAATGTTATGTGACGCCTTTTCTGTACAGTTAAGTGTCAAAGCCCAGTGGAGCTGTGGATCACTCCACATAAACTTGTTTCATCATCTTGTGAAAGGAAATGTGAGATACTTGCGTGTACTTGAAAATCAACAGCTGCCCACACAACAGCACCCACTCCACAACGCAGTTCATCACAGCCTGCGTGGCTGTTCAAATTTAGACAATCACACGTGTCTGTGTGAAACTCATGTGAAGTAATGCTTAACTGAGAAATTAATATTGAGATGTCTCCATCTTGATAGATAATTGATTACATTGAGGTTTTTGCTTTAGTATCCCTACACCGACTACTGAACACAGAGAACTGTTGTTCTCATGGAATTAGGGCCCGAGCACCAACAGTGTCGGTCGGCGAAAGTCTGATTGGTCTTCAAATGTTTCTTACTCTTCTTTGTCTTTGAGCGTCTTACAGCCTGAAAACCTAATTCCACATGAATTGTTGACATGCTCAGTTTTAGAAAAATGTTGTAACCCACAATATTACCACTACAAAAGCTCCTTAATATGTTTCATACTAGTTCTGCAAATATTTTCATCTTTGTACCGTGTGATGGATTTATGGTGTGGATCGGGTAGGCAAAATACATATTTGAAAGATTAAAAAGTACTCGTTGATCATTTAGAAAAGAAACATGTTATTGTGAATGACGGTGCCTCCCCCTGCTGGCAGGCTGTCAACCTGGGGAACAAATCACGTGAGGAGACTTTTATTAAGTTCATGTTTGGTCAGGAGACCAAAATGTAAATCAAGTTTTAACTTTAAGTAGCTAAATTCCTCAAAAGAAATGTAAATCCACACAAAACTGACCTGTTAGCAATACTGTAAAATTTTAAGACTCACTTGGTGCAACTTCTCTTGCAGAAGTGTTTCCTAAAATATCCTATGTTTAAATATAAATATCCTAGAATGTGTGAATATGTATTTATAAAACAAAACAGAAAAATATTGAAGCTCTGTTTATGTATTTTGGACAGTTGAGGCACCTTACATAAGGCTCATACTATTTATAACTGCACATAATAATTCCAAGTAGCAATTTCAAACCAAGCCAAGAATAACATGCAGTGGGTAGTCATTCAAAGTTAACACTTAATTCCCCTAAACACAAATTTAAAAAATCTAATTTTTTACTTGAACATAATTGACTTAAGGTTGAACAGTTCCATTTGTAAATACATTCAAACTGTATTTTTTAAAGTACTGATATGGTTCAGATGGGCGTGATTTTCATCAGGACTTTAATCCATCAGGGTACCAACTATAAATTAGTGATATGCATTTGACATACGGCCCCAGCGAGGCAGAAATGGCAGATCAGTGTTGCCGGATCACAGCAGCTGAGGATCACACTTAAAAGTTTATACACATATGAAGTGCTGTGTGTGTGTGTGTGTGTGTGTGTGTGTGTGTATGTATGTATGTGTATACAATGCAGTGTAGCAGAAGGTTGCAATAACTGGTTATCAATGACTTTTCATTTTGATGTAAAAGACCCAACTTTTAATACATCCATGTGCAGTTCAAAATATTACAGCAAGTCAAAAGGGGGAAAGAAGCACCATCTTAAATTTAGCTGTTCCCTTATTTTCTGTCTGGAAAAAAAAAGGACTTGTATATGTAAATATATTGTAACTTCCAGAAAATAACCACAACACACTTTTTTATATAAAAACGGTTTTAACAACTTATTTTTTCAGTATAAAACATTACATAGTCCCAGGCCAATCAAACAAATTCACTGTCACCATTTGAAATAATGATCTCCCCAGTCAAACGTTCTACAATAACATACAAAGGGTTTTGTCATTAAGGGGTTTTCTGTACTTTTTCTAGTTATGGGAAAATATTACAACACAAATTCTAACAATCACTCTTCGTTTGCTATAATATTAATTGTAAAAAAGAACAAATGTGAACTCCTGGTCCGTTCAAAGCCCAAGCCCCGAAATTTCTGGTTAACATGACATTTATGCAGTCTTCTGCTGGCCCTTCTTCCCAATGAGGGATTTGTGGATATGGGGAATGACACCTGAAAACAAAAAACATTGTTGAGATTAAATGTTACATGCAAAGGCAAATATACATTGCTAGAGAATGAGAGGTTAGACTTAGAACACACAGATACTGGGAAGCCAGTATGATGCACATACAACCAAGACAGAAATTTGATAGAATGTGGAAAAAATAAACACAATTGACGTCTTTGTAAAGCTGTCATCGTACCTCCTCCAGCAATTGTTGCCTTGATAAGGGAGTCCAACTCCTCATCCCCACGGATGGCCAGTTGCAAGTGACGGGGAGTGATACGCTTCACCTTCAAGTCTTTGGAGGCATTGCCCGCCAACTCTAGTACCTGAGAAAAAAAATGACCACAAACAGACATTAAGTCAAAAAGCACCATTTCACACAGAAACGCGGCATGACGTGGCATCCAGCGGCCCTGTTAATCACAAACATGCACACAAAAGAAAGGCTCACTTCAGCGGTGAGGTACTCAAGGATAGCTGCACTGTACACAGCTGCTGTGGCTCCTACTCGACCGTGGCTGGTTGTGCGAGTCTTCAAGTGCCTGTGGATACGACCCACTGGGAACTGTCAGGAAACAGATACAAAACAGTGGTGTGAGAAAGACAAAAAGAAAACTTTCTCTGATCAAGGTGGGTGGCACAAAACAAATGTTGTTAAGCCACAAACAGACAAAGATTGAAAGAGATTACCTGCAGCCCAGCCCTCTGGGAGCGAGACACTGCTTTTGCCTTGGCTTTGCCACTGTCTTTTCCTGCCTTGCCACCAGCCTGTAAAGGTGTTTTCAGGACATTTTTAACAGGAAACAATAGAGGGCGTGACATCAGAGTAAAAGTAAGAGAAGTAAAACTGAGGAAGAAATGTGTGAGGCTGAAGGGTATAGATTTTGTGTACTAAGTGCCACATAATAAAAACTACAAAAGCAAATCATATTTTAAAATTTGTTGGCAAGGGAGTTTACAAAAACAAATACAATGGCATGATGTGGTTATCGTTAAAGTAGAAAAAGAAAATTCAACGCATGAGAAAGTCTACACTAAACGCACCGTTTCAGCGCTACATTGTGTAGCTAACGTTATTAACGTTTCGTTTTAAAAGCTGCCCGAGAAGATGCCCGGTTAAAATGTTACCGCCTTCCCGCCTTTGACAAGTAAAAAACAACAAATGAGCGAAATTAACGATAACGATATTTGGAATTTTAGTGCAAAACAACTAGAAATAACCCGATTGAGTTTTGTTTTTTTAATATATAAAGAAACTGAGAAAAACATGTGAAGCTGTCAGCGGGATGCTGCAGGGACCCCGCGACAAACACAAAACAGCTTTTAGATCTTAAATTGTCATTTGTTTAAAATAGCTACCTCAGACTCGTCTAACGACATGACTATATAAATCAGTCGTTTACGCTACCATCCTTGTTAACGTGCTTATTTTTTAGAACTTACGGGTTAGTTAATGCTCAGCTAATTAAACAGCTAGCGTTAAATTTAGCTTGCTAATGGCTGCTAACGTTAATCCACCTTTCAGAGAAGAAGCACTTTGCGTTGAATCTAAATTTACACTTTCAATTAACCGCTCCACTGCTGCAAAATAGTAACTACCTGACCCTGCTTAATAATGCCACCTTTATCGTGAAAACAACAAAATTCGGACTTTTCACGCTGACGTGAATGCTAACGTGTTAGCTGACAGTTAGCTCTTTATCAAGCTTTTTAACCACACACGTCCTGCTCGAATTTCCCCAGTTCAAATTAAAAACAACACTTTCTACAGTTGCACATAAATTGCATTACAGATATACCAACATCCCCGGTAAAGCATTTAGCACTAGCCGTAGCGCACATACCATTTTTCCGTCTCGTTATTTGATTGTAGACTGAGCAGATAGCAAACAATTCTGGCTCCCGAAAGCAAAGAAACAATAAACCCTTTGGCAAATCTTTTGCATGCGACCCCTCGTGGGAGTCCAGACAGCCAATCAGATTGTGTTTTGTTAGTTCGAATCCCTGTTTTGACCAATCGCCAAAAGGCTTGCAACACATTCACCCATCCCCCACCCTACGATCATCGTGCCTGTCTTTGCGCACGAAACCAACAAGTAGGCGGGACACCACGTTTTTTTCTTCCTAGGATAGCGAAGTCCTGACTCACTCTGATTGGCTAGTAGTCCCTGCCTGTTCGTGGTGGATTGGTTAGTTCTAGTGAAGAAGAGTGTGATTGGGTCAAACTTGGGTACAAATTTCAGGTTAAGCCATTAAGATGCGGAATAAGGCAGAGTAGGGCGGGAAATGCCTTCGCCGTCCTAAGAAAAAAAATATCTTGCAGGCGGGACACTGAAGTGCCTTCGTTCCAGATAAGCATCCCTCCCAAAAATGTATAAAATACATAATCAGGGAGCCGTATTTGGAATTAACTCTTTACTTTCAGTTCAAGGACGCTCTTCGAGTCCAAATAGTTTTGCACTAACCGCATTGGAAGTGGTAATGCAAACAGTAAATTCACCAACGGACACATTTTCCGTCGTAGATATTCGTTAAACATTGGTTTAACGAAAGACTACGTGGAGAGCGGTTGTGGACTAAATACAAGTACATACATGAATGTCATCTAGAAGGCGGATGTATTTGAATGACAGGCAGGATATGCCCAATAAAAACGCAAGCCCTCTAGCTGATGTTGTAATTGGCAACAAGAGCTGCCAATCAGAGCCCAGCAACCAGCGTCCGGTTTCCTCAGCGAGCTCGGCAAGCAAGGGGCGGTGGGGGGTCAAAGATACACAGAGAAACGGGCTGCTGGTGGCGAAGATGGCGGATGGGGACAGTGGCAGTGAGCGCGGTGGTGGAGGCAGTAGCAGCGGCGGAGGGGGAGGAGGAGGAGGCGGTGGCGGATTTCAGCAATACCAGCGGGAAGTAGAGACCCAGGAACTGGCGTCGAAGCGTCTGGACATTCAAAACAAACGCTTCTACCTTGATGTAAAGCAGAACGCCAAAGGCCGGTTTATCAAAATCGCTGAGGTTGGCGCTGGGGGCTCCAAAAGTCGGCTGACACTCTCTATGTCAGTTGCGGCAGAGTTCCGCGACTACCTGGGGGATTTCATAGAGCACTACGCCCAGCTTGGGCCTAGCACCCCGGAGCAGATCGCTCAATCATCCGGTGGGGATGACAGCGGGCCTAGACGAGCCCTAAAGAGCGAGTTCTTGGTGCGCGAGAACCGAAAATACTACCTCGACCTGAAGGAGAACCAGCGGGGTCGGTTCCTCCGGATACGGCAAACCGTCAACCGAGGCCCAGGTTTCGGAGTTGGAGTGGGTGGCATCCCCGGGGCTGGCCTGCAGGCCGGACAAACCATTGCACTACCGGCTCAAGGCTTAATAGAGTTTCGTGACGCTTTGGCCAAGTTGATAGACGACTACGGGGGAGATGAGGAGGAGCTGGCCGGCGGTGGAGGGGCCGGGGGCTACAGCGAGCTTCCGGAGGGCACATCGATCATGGTGGACTCCAAGCGGTTCTTCTTTGACGTTGGGTCCAACAAGTACGGAGTTTTCTTACGGGTGAGCGAAGTGAAGCCCAGTTACAGAAACTCTATAACAATCCCCTTTAAGGCGTGGAGCAAGTTTGGGGGAGCGTTCAGCCGCTACGCCGAGGAAATGAAAGAGATCCAGGAGCGGCACCGGGATAAGATGTACGAGAGGAGAGCCGGAGAGGAGTCCGAGGGCGACGAAGTGGATGACGATTGATGGAGAGGTGGTTACATGTGATGAAGCTGACAACATGATGCAAAGCCTGGCGTTAAACAGAGAGAGATGAACGACTATTCTGTGCATGAAGAATTGAACTTTAAAAGTAAAACAATTGAGTAAATTAAAAAAAGGACAATGTATATTTGACTGATAAATCACTGTCCACATAAGGACCTATGTCCTAAAGTTTAGGTCGATGTTATAGCTAAATGAGTCTGAACTGCAGTTGTCAGCTCCTGTATGAGATTCGCAATCTATATAAAAAAGAGAAATATCTATATACATCTATATAAATATATATATATATAGAGATTTTTTTTATTTGATAACCTCCCATTTAGCCCAACTAACTAAGTTTGACAGTGCTTAAGATACACCAATAGGGTACCAGTCCCACTTCCTGCTTGATATCCCCGCAGAGCTCACCTGGTGCTGACCTGTAGTCAGTGTGATGGTAATAAGGATAAGTGTGAAACGTTTCAAATACTCATACCAACAGATGCAGAGTGGAAGTGAGACCGAGCACCTGCATCACTCACCATGGCTGTGTGTTTTTGTCTATAATGACCTGTAATGAACAGCTTGCCCACAGACCCACAACAAGAGTCAGCTATAGGGGGCATCCTTGGCATCTCAGGACATCCACTCAGCGCAGCGAGGTGCCATAAGATGATCTTTACAAGCACATGACTCATTTGGATTCTCCGTACAATCCAAATGACCTCTCCCTGTCTCCTTCCTGGGCATCCTTTAGGTGCTAACCACCTGCTCCGATAGCTGAAACGTGGTCTCCTCACATGTGGCTTGTTTTGTCTCAGGGCTGGCTGGTCCAATCTGTATTTTTGGGTATATCAGCATAACCTGTGCCTGTGCATCATCTTTAAGAGGTTCTGGGTGCAGATCTGGTCAATCATGTCTCCTATGATGCAGTCCCCCTTTACCTTTTTTGTCAAAGGGGACGGTGCGAGCTCAGGCCTCTAGCACTGGTCACGATTTTTCGAGTTAAAGTTAATGTTGCAGAACTTAAGATATGTTCTTAAGGGAATTGACCTTGTTGACTTATTTAGGGTGCATAAAGAAAAAAATATACTGGAAGAGATTTACTTACTAAAAAGATCAAGTATAGATAGAAGTTATTTTTCAAAAGAGATATATTGAAATCTATTCAAAATATGAGACATTTATTAGATAATGCTGCCTAAAGTGGCTTATTTAAAACACTAAACTTGGATGCAACTGTCCAAGGTGATATTTCATACCTGCTTTTTCCCTAACATTTATGTTATTCCTTAGAGGAAATGAAGATTACAACAAATTGATAACACAGTATGTTATAGCAATTTTTAGAAACAACTTCATTGAAGAAGTTTGTCATCAAACACTCAGCACTCCAGTTCACTTTACATAGCATCAAGTTGTCTCCTCGTTTCAGTCCACCTGTTACCATTTTGTCACAAATTGGCTTTCCATCCGTTACCAGACAACACACGCAAACAATTGCAATCATCAACATTTTGTCTTTAGTGCTCCTTTTTAAAAAATATGAATTTTTGCATGCCTGCTCTTACGCGGAGCTGCCTTGTGTTCTTTTGTTTTGCATATTCTGATTGCTGTATGATATACAGGTATTTATCCATTTTTGAGAGCGGTTTCAAGTTTTATTTCTTGCAATGGACAGGTTGAAAGTTTACTTCTCAGCCTAATAAAAAAAAAAAAAGCCACAAAGTTCCCATGCTTTGAGGAATGTCACTTTCATTGTCCCATTCCCTTTGGTGTGTAAACCTCTCCTTGAATTTTACTTTACCCATTTACACAGCAGAAAAATGCCATATGAAAAAAACAACATAGGAGCAATAGTTTTATTTTATTTTCTATTGATATAAATATACTATATATAATATTACACATGAGATTGAACTACATCCTTCTTCTTGTACTGTGTTACGTGAAATGGCAGCTGTTTCAGTTATGTGTGTTCTGCTGTAATAAAGTTTCTTTCAACAAGAAATAAAAAAAGGATTTTGCTCAGGAGAGTTGTGTTCTTTTTGTCATCCCCACTTCAGGGAGGTGGTCTCTCTATCTTTAGAGGAATCGTTGCAGCACAGTTGGGATTGTTCTTGATATTTGTAAGGTAGAAGTTATTGATTAACCAGCCAGTTGCAATTATTTGATAAATAATGTCCAAAAAATAGTGAAAAATATTAAGGGCAAGGAGACATTTTTAAATTGCTTGATTTTTCCTACCAACAGTCAAAAATAATACATACTTGTACAATCAGAACAGTCAGTAAACCCAGCCACTTTTTGTGAAGCTGGAACCAGTCTTTTTTTATTTTTTATAAAAGGTAGAAGAGTAAAAAGTAGGCTACAATATTTCACTGAAATGTAATCCAGTAGAGAAATCATGGAACAGTAGCAGCACTTAAGCAGGTGTGCACAAGTAACACATCTATTTAAGTACAGCACTTAAGTAAATGTAATTAGTTACTTTCTACTTCTGACAAGTAAACATTGAAAGTATTTTTTTTTAAAGATTTTATTTTTATAAAACAACTATCATCAATAGTTAATTTTCATGCTCAACTGTTAATAAGATCATTTTTCTTTTCATTTTGGACTTGGACATCTTTTTTGTTGCCACAATCTCAGTGTTTTCTGGGCTTTTCATGACACTAAGGATTAAAAGGCGAAGAATGAAAGACACCTGTATTTCCAGTGTGTCACTGAAAACAAAAACATTTACGTAAGAACGCATGTAAATCCTAAAATTTGTCTAATCAAGTAAAAGATAATGGCTGGTGCTATTACAGATAAGATCCTCCTGTGTGGGTATCTCAGTTAGTAGAGCGGACAGCCATATATAGAGGTTGACTCCTCGATGCAGCGGGCCGGGTTTCGACTCTGACCTATGGCCTTTTTTCTGGATGTCATTCCCTCCTCTCTCTCCCCTTTTACTTCTTCAGCTGTCCTGTCATTGAAGGCCTAAAATGCCCAAAAATAATCTTTAAAAAAAGTGTGTCAGTGAAATCACTTTCTGTAATCTTATTTCTGTTGGCCCTCTGTCGCACATTGTGACTTTTCCAAGATGACATGTAAGACACTTTACTGATAAGATAAAATGCAACATGGCTCCAATATTATATCATCTGTATTGGTCCTGATACAATTTGTTAGTACTCAACAGAGACATAGAAATGTCTGCTTATGTTTTAGATACGGAGGAATACAGTGAAGAAGACTTAGTAAAGTAAAAGTATCAAAACTGCAAACCTCTTTTTATCTATCAGATCTTTCAGATCCGACTAGAAGCCAGTGTATCCGTGGTTTGCCTGAAACCTAAAAACACCCCGCCGTATATAGGCCTACATGGTGCAGGTCAACAGGGCAACATGCCAAAGGCCCAACAGGGCTAGTAACAGTGTGTGGTTTAACTTTAGAGTTACTCAGAGTAACCCAGCTGTCAGCAGTCTGTCAGTCGACCCCAGACAGTGGAAGGATGAATCACAGAAAAATTTGCTGACTTCTTACTACACCACAGCCAGTGATTTCAGGTGATGACGTAGACAATTTATTGCATAGTGAACTCTAAATTAACCTGCTCTATCATAAAGAAAGAAGTAAAAGACAATTTGATGTGTTCAGCTACATTTGTTATGCTCTCCCACCCATACATATTTATTCTACTGTATACTATATATCTGATCTATACATCATATGCATATCATGTATACAATGTCTTACTTTTGCTATTACTAATACTTATACCCGCACTGTACATCTTACCTACTGTAAATGCTGCCAAGTACTGTCTATAGCATATTCACACATACCCCAAATTGTTTATTCTATACTTTTCTTATTCTACATCTTTAATACATTACTATGAACTTGACTGATTTTTGTCCATCTGGTTAGATGCTAAACTGCATTCAGTTGTCTCAGTACTTGTAGGCCTACTTCAATTATTAAATCTAGTCCAATTTAACGTTTTTAAAGTAAAAAAGTAACTTAAAAAATGCATGACATAGACGTATACATAGTGTCTGTTTCTATGAGGTGGAAATCAGAACATTTATAAGTCCTGATGCAATCATGTGGAGTTGCACCACTGACACTCACTGACTTTGCTGCCACTGTGGCCTAAATAGAAAGTTTTTCTTGGAGATGTTTCAGCAAAATCAGTTTTAGATGTTTTTAGGGCTGTCATCATTAAATCCAAAAATGCATCCATATACTAGTTAAAGCCCTTCTGGTATCTGTGTTAGTGTCCTGGTGTTAAATGGAACCTTAGTTCTTTATCAAAGGCAAAGTATATCTCAAAATGCTACATGATTTATGTACAGAAATATGTGCAATGTTATGATCTATTGTTTAGTCTATTGCGCAGCTACAGGATTTGTTTCCAGATAACCCCATCTGTACCAGTCCGGATGACACCACGAGACAGCCCCAAGGCAAACAAAACGATCAGTTTCCCGGTCTGATCTGCAATCAACTGGGCGACACTGGGCAATTACTTCTGAGTCCCCACTGGTGTGGTTCAACTTTGAATCAAACTCACAAATCAAAATTGAGCATTTTCAATAAAACCAAAAAACTTTAAATTATGTTCCCTTAAAGAATTTTAACAAATATATTATAATAAATATGTATAAAAACAAATAAATATATAATACATGTTAGTGAACAACATTTTGTGGCATGATGGAAAACACCCATGCTTTTTACCATGTAAACAAGTGGCTGCTTTTGGGAGAAAACTCAGAGGAAATTTTACAACCTTCTAGACTCAATAACATGTGTCAACCTTACAATAAAGCAACAACATGAATCTCTGAGCCAGTAGCACAAGGCCAGCTGACAACATGACTGGCTCTCGGACAAAGTGTTGGCATCTTTTTTTAAAAAGGCGTATTGTCTGTATTGATGTTTTCACCCATGAGTGCATTTCATGGGCCACTGTGCCCTGTGAGGATGATGCTAAATCCTCTGCTGCGTACTACGTTTCCTCTTCTGAGCATTGTGATTCACCTGCACGCTGTTTATTTCCTCCTACATATGTGCACATGCACATACATGCATTTTCATTCATAGAAACAAGCACCACTCTCCTCCCTGCGTTACACACAGCCTCTGTGACCTCTCTGAATGTTGAGTGATAAAGAGTGTGTATAGACAGGACACTGCAAGGGCACATGATAATACCATGCTGAGCCGGTAGCCGGTGAAAGAAGGGATTATTTCACATGGGCTCTGATCCTGATGGCCATGCTAAGCTGCCAATCCATCATTCTGAACAGGCAAGGACTGAGAGGTAGCAAAGGCTGAGGATTGGATCTCTATGAGGAGGTGCAGTATTAAATGAACCACAATGAACCAATGAACCAATGCCACACACTTAGCTTAATATGTTAATGCTGCCGCTTAGAGTAATGCATGATGGGTACGGTAAATGGGGAAAGAAACACAAAGAAGCTTATTTTCTTTGTCTTAAACCCATTTTCACATGTTCTAACATTTCCAGTCTTTGTGATTTCTACTCTTTTATGCTTACCTACAATTCAATTTTCAGAAAAAAGTGACGTTATAGGGGAAATGGGCTGGTTATATACTGCAGGTTATTGCAATGCAGATGTGGGAAAGTGGAAACTGGTGACTTCTGTGACAGGAGCAGGTGGAAAGGTCTGAGGGCATCTAATGGAAAGGTAGATAATGGCAATGAACGGGTTTGGGGAGGTGAAAATGTGGCCCAAATGAGGGACAGATAGTCAGAATGTGACGGGAATCCGGTTTAAAGGAGAGACATAAAACACAACCAACACCAAATGCTGATTTTGTTAAAACTTTTGCTGATAGTTTCATTACCCATCTTTCACTGAACCAAAGTTGTCAAATCTCACATGTAGCACTCCATATCTCTCAGAAATAATGGAAATTCAAATTGGGACTGTTGTGACAGGATGTTGCTTCCTATTCCCAACATTTTGACTTGCTACATTATAAAGTCCTATAATGTACTATTTTAACCCTCACAACCCACTCTGCATTTATATAACCATCTTGAAACTCTAAATGGTCCATCCATCTAACATGATACAAGCATGGCATTAGCCTACACTATTGTAATCTTTAGCATTGCAGGTTGTTGTTATACGGTTCAGTCACACATACCCAAGATGCATCTGTGATCTGGCGTTTGACTAATATGGAATACTGCTCATCAGAATGTCATATGTTTAAAAAAAAACTGAATCGGGGGAAATCCAGCTCAAAAATAATGACTTGCTAAGTAGTGTTTACACAAAGAAAAGGGAAATACTCAGCAAAAAGTAATGAGTGTTTTTCCATGACAATAACTTTGGCATATGAAGAGTGTGTAGGAGTGAGAGTGGTGACTTAGCCTGCCTGATGAAACTCATCTTTGCAAAACCCAAAAAACGATGATGGATAATGAGAGGAGGGTTTGGGAAGTTGATGGACAAGAAAGTGTGAGGTAACCAAGGTTATTGCATGCAAATTTGGACCAGAGCAGAAGAGTATCTGAGCTATTTTTAGTCTGTGTTGCCATGTGTAAGAAATTCTCTCCGCTGTACATTCTGGCAAACTACATAATGTACGCACATGACACAGCGTCATCCCAATCCCATGTATGAATGGAGGAAATATTCAGCTCAACTGAGCTGCTGAAAGCTGCAACACAGTGCCTGATGCACATTCAATCACACACTTTCTTGTCTCTTCTCCCTATCTGGACATTTCATCCTCCCTCTCATTCTTGCTCTCAATAATAATTCAGTCCTTTTCTGACATGACAGCTGAAGACAAGTCATTTTTTTAGGTGGCCTCTCTTTGTATTTTCATTTTGCTTTACATTGAAATTAACAAAATCATATTTATTTTACAAAATGATACTGTATCTATAAGGAAAACATATTCCTGTTGTACTGCAACAACACAATAGTCAAGTTGTGGTATTGAGAGACGACATGTCAAATGTTTCATCATCCCCTTCACATCACGATGTGTTGAAAAGATAACAGATAACGTTGATTTTAAACTTGTATATATATATATATATATATATATATATATATATATATATATATATATATATATATATATATATATATATATATATATATATATACATATATAGTCAGTAATAACTGTTAATTCGTCGCAAAATCCCAGTATGTGACCTCTTTTTCAATCATTAGCCAAGTCAAGTTTGGCAATGCCTCACAAACACCACATGTCAGCAGCAGAGATCAAATGACTGTGGAACTAACAGGCAGCTTGCATCACACAAGCTGTTCATCTCACCTGCAGCGGGCGTCGGACTAGGATCGATTTAGGGAACTAACTTACTTTAAATGTGCAAGAATTATAAACCAATACAACAACAGGCTTAAATAAACGGACAACATAAGTTATACAACTTACAGTTCTCAAAGATACACACACAAACACAATCTCAACTGATTATCTTGCAGACAGCTAGTCTCTTTTCTTTTCTCTAACTTTCTTTTCTGTGTGGTGCACACGACCACTCACAGTGTGAGCCGCCTGTCCGTGCTATTCTCCGACATGACCACCTCTTGTACAAAACTAAAGCAACGAGACAATTTTTTTGAGTAAAGATAAAATGTCACCACAAAAACAAAGAGTAAAGTAAAGTAAAAAATAACAGAAAAATCTACAGAAGTACAGAAATGAAGGGTTTGTACTTTGAATTTCCCATCTCTGCCCCTACCCCTTGATCAAAATGAGTATTGGGACAGCCCTCAGTCTCGCGTGAGCGCACTAACCTAGGGGAAGGGGGAAGGGGTAGGGGTAGGAGAAAATTAAGATTGAGCCTATATCTCTTCCTTTAGAAAATAAAGAAACTTCTTCAGTGAGAAAGAAAGAGACCATGGTGGCATTTTGTTTGTGTACTGTGCGAGTCTTACATTATGTGGGATGCGAAATGACAAAACAAGATATGAACCATGCACAAGAAAGTAAGTTCCCACAGCAAAACGCTGGAAAACTTCCAGGTCTCATGTAACATCTCTAATGGTTTGTATTATTCAACGGCATTTCATCACAAAATACATCATACAGTTGCACAACAAGTGTAAAGATTATGATTAACCACATGCCTTTGTTGTGAAATGTGGGAAAGCTGACTTTCCAAGTTGATAGTCGTGTGAAGTTATCAGATCCCTGCAGTGGCGGTTTAAAACGGAGCTGCATGGAACCTGAAACCCACTGCAATTGTCCCACACAGGCATGTTTAAAGCTGTTTAACCATTAAAATGTAAATTATGTGATTTTGTGATTGTATGAGAAGTTAGTGGATAAGGTAGGCAATGTTACTTTATTGACAGTTTTGCCCAAAGCTAACGCTCACCGCTAGCTTTGGCTGATCGTAAACTAGCAGGTGATAAATGCGGTACTTTGTCTAAGCAGGTAATTTATCTAGCTAACGTTACCGTTTCAACTTCGCAAAAGACTTTTCAGACCGGTAAGTTTGTAACTGATTATCCTCTAGACAGCTGGTCTTTTTCTTTTCTCTCACTTTCTTCTTTGTGTGGCGCGTGCGACTGGTCAGGGTGTGAGGCGCATGTGCGTGCTATTCTCCTACATGACGACCCCTTGTACAAAACTAAAGCAAAGAGACAATTGTTTTTAAATGTAAGGAGTGGAAAGTACCACCACAAAAACAAATAGTAAAGTGCAAATATCAGAAAAATCTACTTAAGTACAGTAAGGCAAGGCAAGGCAGCTTTATTTGTGTAGCACATTTCAGCAACAGGGCAATTCACAGTGCTTTACACAAAAACAGTTAAAAAATAAAAAACTGATAAAACACAAGAATAAACAGTGTAAAAATAAAAATAGGAACAGATCAAACACAAGAATTAAAGTTACAGTAGAGCATAAGAAATTAAACATTAAACAAATGAACAACCATTTAAAATGTATTTGTACTTTGTTACTTCCCATCTCTGATTGCTGATGATCGGTTTCAGTGTCTCGGAAACATTAGTGTCAGCCACACAGCACGTGACCTGAAAAAGCCTTCAAATCAGACCAATATCCATTAAAATCTCTCCGATTCAAAAACAATAAAACATAACATTTGTTGTGACTTTATGTAATGTATACTCCTTCAGCATGACTCTTTGTGGGATAGACGACTAACGTTATTTAATACGATAATATACGGGCAAGGCTGCGGCATGAGCATGTTTTTACTTGCACTACGACATCTCTACAACAGGAACAGTAGTCGCACACAGAACACCCAGTAGCAACATTAACAGTGCAACATAGCCGAGCAGTGCTTGATCTAATACATGATCTAATATACCACAATGTTGAGTCAATTCTGAACCAACCAGCATCCTATATTTGTGACAAAACCTACAATCTTGCTGTAAATAATGTTCAGTCTGATGTGACAAATTTGTCTTGCGGAGTGGCAGAGGACTCAGTTTTGGGCCCTATATTGTTCTTACTGTACATTTTGCCACTTAGTCAAATTATCCGCTGTTTCAAAGATGTATCATACCACTTCTACGCTGACGATGTTCAGCTGTATTGTTCTTTAATGATGCTGAATTTCACCGTTTGCCTCTGTTTCTAGAGTGTGTGTCCTCCATCAAAGACTGGCCAGCCACAAACTATTTACAGATAAATTCAAACAAGACTGAAACGCTGATTTTTGCCCCAAACCATAAGATCCCGCTTATCAAACAGCAGCTTGGCTCCCTGGGCCCTTCTGTCAAATCCCGCCTCAGAAACCTGGGGGTTGTGTTTGACCAGGCCATGTCCCTGGAGACACACTCAAAACAGCTTGTTCGAAAAAAAATGTTCACCTTAGGAACATCTCTAAAATTCGCAAAATGTTGTCAAAGAAGGATCTGGAAAAGATAATTCATGCTTTCATATCAACAAGACTCGACTACTGCAACGCTGTTTTTACCTGTTTGAACAAGTCTGCTTTAAACAAATTGAAAATTGTTCAAAATTCTGCTGCCAGACTTCTAACATGTGCCCCTCGAAGGTCTCATATTACCCCTGTCTTGTTGGACCTCCACTGGCTCCCTGTAAAATTCAGGATTGATTTTAAGATTTTAGTGCTGACTTTCAGAGCCTTAAACGGTCAGGCCCCACATTACATCCTGGACCTTTTGAAGCCGTATTCCCCTGACCGCATTCTTCGGTCTTCTGGCCAGAACCTACTTGCAGTCCCTAAGACCCGTTATAAGACCCAAGGGGACATGTCATTTCAGTCTATTGCTCCCAGACTGTGGAACGCCCTGCCCCTGTCCTTGCGTCTTGCAGACACTGTCGTCTCTTTTAAAAATGATCTGAAAACATGTCTGTTTAAGAAGGCTTTTGGTTGATGGGTTTTTTGCTAGTGTCATTTTAATTTTATATATTTATATACATTTTATTCTGCTTGTTTTGTTTTTACTTACTCTTTTGTAAAGCACTTTGTGATTTTTATCTGAGAAAAGCGCTTTATTAATAAACTTTACTTACTTACTTACTTACTAAATCATCTGAGAGCCAGGCGTTTCCAAACATGCCCCCTACGTCAATGTTTTTAATCATTTTTTGCAGTACAATGTTTACTGAGAGATATTATATTTTTAAAGACAATTGTGTGTACAGGAATTTTTCTCAAACAAAGGAGGGAAAAATTCGTTTTTTTAAATATCTAAATATAATTTACTACAGAAAGGTCAGAACAACTTGTCAAACAAAATCTACAGAACTTGTTTACGTTGAAGCTTTCATGAAAACCTGCAAATCCACAAGCTCCTGAATTATCAGCACTGACACAAAATAATGTCATTTTCACATAGCTGTCAAGAGTTTGAACAAATACTCCTACTTGTTCAAGTGATAATTTAAATCCTTAATTAATGGACAAAAAGACACCCAATAACCTGCAGTAATCTTGTAAACAAAGGCTTTCTTTGTCCCTTTCTAAAGACATTTATTTTCATGGGACCCGATATGCTGAGGGTGTGATTATATCAGCTGGACACTGCAGTGGACTGCCAGAATTCTATAAAATAGTAAACATAGTAGTTAACCCGGGAAAAGTCACCTTTGTTGGCAAAAAGCGCACATCTTGGTACCTGGAACATTTTAGGTCCTTTGAGCTTGTGAATACCATTTATTCAGACACTGAGAACAGGGAGCGGTGTACAAGAGGAGCCACAATCTTTTTTAAATGACCTGCTTCATATAGTTCTACTCAAACATAAGATCAGTTTCTCCACAAATATGACAGAAAATTCGTTTTTTAAGTCATACTGCACCTTTAATTGAAGACAATTTCCACAACATCAAGATATACATCAGTTTTTTAACAGTCTAGGCAAAATAACTCATTTTGGAGCCAAAAATAGAAATAACTGCAATTTTTCAGCATAGATCCGTTCTATAACGTGTCCAGAACAACATACTAAAAGTCCTAAGAAATCCTAGTTGAGGAAATATGTTTAATTGTCATCAATCCAAGATGTGTGCTTGACAACGATACACCCCAATGGGTCTATTTGTTTCTTTTACTCCTATCAAAATAAAACTTTTTACAATGAAAGTATCCATGAAAAGTAAAACTTTTGTAAAATACACAAAAAGTAGGCTTATTTTTTTTCCTTTACTCCTACCACAATAAATCTTCACATAGTGAAAGCATACATGAAAAGTAAAACATTTAGTATTAGAAGTTTCTCCGAAAACAAATTTGAATATGCAAATGAGCAATATACTAATCAAATATGCCCAAAATACACCCTAATGGGCTTATTTTTCCTTTACTCCTATCACAATTGAACCTCACCAGTGAAAGTACACATGAAAAGTAACATTTTTGTTTTACAAGTTAGTATCTTGGCACCCATTGGCAGTAGGATGATTGGATGAAGATTGGGCCGATGTACGTTTGTCATACATATGAATGGTGTTTTGCCTATGCAAATTATGACATATTTAGAAAGTGTGGAGCTCATGTGCATATTCAAATTCATTTAAAAAAATCTTGTAATACAAAAAAATTACTTTTTGTATATGCTTTTACTAAGTTAAATTTTAGTATAGTATGAGTAAAGGAAAAAATTAAGCCTATTTGGGTGTATTTTGGCTTGTATTTTGACTTATATTTAATTAGTGTATTTGCATATTTAATTTCATGCAAATTAATTTAACAGAAAAGTTTAATACACATGTTTTATTTTTCATGGGTTTCATTTTGATAGGAGTAAAGTAAAGAATAGCCCCATTGGGGTGTGTTGTTGTCATCTCGGCATGAAGAAAATTTACCATATTTCCTCAACTACTTTTAGTATGTTTTTCTGGACACCTCATAGAAATGATCTAAGCTGCAAAAAGTTCTTTAAGTCTGACGTAAAACGCTACTTTGCCTGGACTATAAAATGTGTTCTTATATTTACAGTGGCAGTGTTAATGTAAAATTACAATTACAAAAAACAAAACATGAAAAAGCATGGGGGCAACCGTTTATGTTCATTCAATGCTAATTCTCATGAGTTTAAATGGGCTTAGCAGTTGCTTTTGTTATCTTAATGCTGTAAATGCTAAGCATAAGTTTAATTGCTTCAACTGTTGAACCAACTTTTTAACATCATGACACAGCCCAATTGCTGATGCTGCTGCTAAAAAAAGGATCCTATTTAACAAAGTAAGGTTTTGATCAAGCAGATTAGTATAACTACCAGCCAATCAGTAAACTGGATCATGAAAATTAGATTAGATTAGATTCAACTTTATTGTCACTACACAGGTACAGGTACAAGGCAACGAAATGCAGTTTGGGTCTAACCAGAAGTGTAAAAGCAGTAAGTGCAGAATATACAATGGTTCCGAAAGTTTAGGACATGGATATGTACTGAATAAATATAGAAATGAATACTATTATAAACAGAATTTTACAGATGGGTTTGTCATATGAATATAAAATATAGATAACAAGTTTTCTGAGCAAGATTTACAGCTATAAAAGTACTTAACATAATATACCGGATATTACTATAAGTAGAAATTTTTTAATCTGGAGAGACCGCGAGCCTCGCGATGTACTCGCGCCGCCATCTTGGGTCAAAAATGGTTGCATTAAAGAACCCCAAACAGTCTGTTTTAGTAGAGATTGCTCAAAGCAAAAGAAATCAATCCGCTTCACACACATAAAATAAATAATACTTTCCCCATTTAAATAACACATCAAGAACATTTTCCCATTGAAAGGAAACACAACCAACATTACACATAGATAAGATTACATGTCATGCGTTCATATTGACAAGGATCTCAGCTTGGGATGGGAGACTTCAAACCTTTAACAGGATGTTGCAAACTTGGGCATCAGCTTTGAAATGGAATTCATCAAGAGAAAAGGTTAATTTAAAAAAAGCCAAATTAAGTCAAATTACAGTATAGATAGTTTGGGTCCCAGTGTGATTGGAGTTTGACCCATACTGCAGCATTAATTTTGAGTGAAGTCCCCATCTTTAAAGTATTTTGCAAGGGAATCCCTTTAATTAAGTTAAACAAGATAAAAAAAGAAGACACGTAGCCACCCAGGAATGACACATTATCTTAATAACTCCACTGTCTGCTTGGTCCAGAGGACCAGCAGGGAAATCTTGAGTTATGTGGTAGAAGGTGAAGGTGAGCTGGTGGTTAATGCCTGCAGAAACAAACAACAGAGAGGAGGAGACTAAGTGCCAGTTTAATGCAGTTTACTGAGCTATAACAATGAATCAGAAGTTCAGACACTGATTGGATGTATGAAATAGAGCAGGAGGAAGTTGGCTCAGTGTCATTGTAAACTTGTAAACGTGTTCAGAAATAAATCCGTTAGAAGTTCTTACAGACTCACAAGCTAAAGAGGAGTAAGAGGTTCTGGGGAAACATGTTCTGAACATGTAAAAGTAGATGCAAAAAAGAACATTAAAAATTTCTACAATACAAAACAACTTTGAATAATGAAAAAATACCTCTATACTCTTACCTTTCGATGACTTTGACTGGAACACAGTCGGTTTCGTCTAAACGGAGGCAGACATTTGTAGAATTGTTTATACAAGCCAGGTAATAATTGGTTTCCATCGA
Organism: Etheostoma cragini; assembly: GCF_013103735.1. Classification (NCBI taxonomy): domain Eukaryota; kingdom Metazoa; phylum Chordata; class Actinopteri; order Perciformes; family Percidae; genus Etheostoma; species Etheostoma cragini. The sequence continues at coordinate 24,558,900 of NC_048411.1, forward strand.
TTTCAGGCCAAAATATTCCCCTCCTAGATGAATCTTCATAAACCAATGACCAGTGGTGAATGAATCGTTCATTTCCACCTGTGAACACACAAAATACATGCTTTGATTCACCCCCATTGAATTAATTGTACTAAAAAAATTATATTTCTTTATGTACTATTGCTATTGATGAAGGATGAATTATTTTTACCTTCAGGTCTGTTCCAACCACCTTTATGGAATAGTTACAATTGCCACGCACGAAATGGAAAGCAATCAACTGATGGTTATCTGTTGTCGTGGTATTTTCTGTATGTATGTACACCTCGGGTTCTAAGGACAGGAGCAAGACAACACATTTACTTTTTATCAGAGTCAATACATTCGCCATAATATTCCTCCAAATAACAGAAATAGCAGTTATTCTTTGCTTTGAAATAGTACTGGTCGTAAGAAAACAGTAGTACCTTTGTTTTTTTGAAAGTCGTCAGCAACCAGCTTCAGTTCATCATTCTTATCTTTACGGAGTGTCATATACTGCCCTCCCTTAGTCGCTAGAACACCTTTGCTTTTCACCATGTTGTCTCTTCAATTGCGTTCTGACAAGTAGGGAAAGGATAGAAATATCTTTAATATTAAGAAACAAAATCTGCAGTAATTCAGACATTTTACAAACTCCAGTTTTCCAAGTGAATGTAACTGCAAAAGATGCATTTTTATTTACAATTTGAATTATTTGTATTGTCACTTGTCAATACACTTCAACTATGTAAATTTGAGAACGTGGTTGCCCAGACCATCATCATTTTAACTGGCATGATGTGTGGTCTAACATTCCAGAAGTGTCACACAATCCAGACCATCCGGAGATTCACTACAATTTCATTCATAAGGCATACCTCAACCCTGTGAAAATGCATCACATCAAGGTAATCACAGCCCTTTATGAACTTTCTGCCCACTAAAAGCCCAAGGTACTACCCGTGTTTTGGTTCTGTATGATCCCTTCAGCTATCTTAAACTAAAAATGTGTTGTATTGGCTGGACTTACAGCTACTAAGGAAATGATTGCAACACTTTGGAATCCACCTCATGACTTGACTATTCGTACATGAACCCTTTCTTTTTCTCTCCGGCTCGCATAAATGGAGCGCCACAAAACACTTTGGACTCTTGGCTCAACATTGCTTGAAGTGCATGCTTGTGCTTAGGCTTCCTTGCTTCTTTCTGTGCATGTGTTTGGTCTTGTGTGTCTTGTGTTTGTCTCTCTGTCAATGTCTTTTGTTTCTTTGTGTGTGTCTGTGTGTGTCTGTTTTTGAGTGTCTTAATGGTGAGCTGCGGGCTCCGTTCCCGCTCTTGTGCCTTTGTTGGGGCTTGTACATAGTCTGCATTTCTGCACGCCATGCATACTGTAGGCCTACGCATCCATCACTCTATCACTCTGGAATCAGCTTTATGCATTCCCTCCCACCTACCCTCCTATCTAGATTGTGTAACACATGCAGACGTTTCTTTTGTTGTGTCCACTGTAATTGAGTAAGTTCATTTCTAGTAATGAATCAAGACGTAAACATATATTAAAATGCAATTTCTTCCAATACAGTTTGTTAATGAAAGACTGTTAATAAATCAAAGGTAAATTCCGTGGTTAAATGTAACTGAATACATAATACTCTTTTATACTTTTACTCCTCTACATTTTTAGAACAGGTTGGATAGCTACAAGTGCTATAAATAATGTGTAGATTAACATTTTACATACAAAACACATTATTAGGGACATTCTGGAGACCCAGTGGTTAAGATGTGCAAGTACAAACACAATATCTTTACAGTCATGACCTTAGTTGAATGTAAGGTTTATTGCAAGTTAATCTTGATTCATCAATTATTCCAATTGTATAAACTGTTTTCCAGAATTTATGGCAACGTTTTCAAATGTCTTGTTTTGTCTGACCAACAGTTCAAAACCTGAATATGTTAAATGTCAATAATATAACACAGATAAAAGCAGTGAATTCTCCCATTTAAGGAAATGGAAGCAGCGAATATGTCATTTTTGCTTTAAAAAATGACCTAAATCATCAATAGGTTTTCTAAATAGTTGCAAGAAAATATCACTTGATCAACTTATCGACTAATGGTTTTAGCTTTAGTTGCATTTCAGCCTCCCTCAGTGTATGCACCTAAACTAACTAATCAATAAATGTCAATTAATAATGTACTAATTATTAGTAGTGTCTATTGTTGCACACAGCATGCCATTTTATACATTATATTAAGTTTGTAAACCATTTAATGGCTTTTAAGTTGCATTATTATTATAATGACTATAAACCATGTTAAACAATAAATCATCTCTAGATTACCAAAAAAGAAGATGCGTTATAAACAGGAGGGTGTATCCGACTGCGAACTGGATTGGTGCAGCAGGTTATTATTGCAAAATGGGTTGGAACAACCAACTGAGCCAGATGGTAAAGATAAGATTTGTCCTTTATTTGAAACCTTTATTTGTGTTATGGTTTGGGGTTTTTGTTGGGGTATTTTTCCTGTTTGGCCTTCCCTGGGTTT
>NC_048411.1:24561552-24569282 GCF_013103735.1 Etheostoma cragini
TGTTTTCCCCAATAAACCCCTGTTGCCTTCCTACCTGGTATACTGCGTTTGGGTCCTCCTTCCGCCCCCACCACAACAATTTGTCCCACAGTGGGGGAATTACGAGCAGCGATAGATGTGTACACGCAGCATAAACAAATGTCAAACTTAATAAGTTAAAAGTAGATTTCTCCCGACAGCCTCTCCTGCAGACGGGTATTATATGATGCCTATAACTCTGCTGCAAAATAAAATGCGAGATGCATGCAGGCAAGTCGTGCATTAAATCACTTTATAACAGTGCTCCCGTAAGACCTTGCAATGTTGAAGCCTGGGCATCACAGGGGAAAAGAATGCACAGCGAATGTGAATGTTCGGAACAAAGAAATAGTCCCTTACCTTCAGTGATAAAGTCTTGTGGAAGTTGCGTAACCTCAAGGCAGCAGTGAGGTTGGCAGCAGCATCAGCCTAACTGCAGTAACGGACACCCTTTAAATAGCTCACCATGTTGACTGACGTAGGCGCTCCACGCGTACATTTGATCACGTAAAGAGCCGGACGTAGCCTCTAGCTCACCCAGTAGGAGTGTGCGCACCGAGTGGGCTGAGTCCTACAGCGGCCCGGGTTCGAAACCCGACCGCTTCTTTCGTGTCGAAAATACATACTCCTTGGAGTGAGGCACAAATCCTCATAAAACACTAAGCTGACTCATATCTTCCATGTTCTGTAATTTTGTTACTTTTCACTTTTCTGTTATAACAGTACGCCCATTTATTACCTTTATGAAATAAATATGTCACAGCACACACAGGACATTGTATGGACATTGATTTATTGGCAGTCCAAGCAGGTTCTTCCTGTTATGCACCGTATTGGCCTAAGGTAGGTCTGGTTAAAAGACTCAATGGCGCTACATCCTGTAGCCTTAAATTGACCCAAGATTATCAGCTCTAGATATTAAGAGTAAAGCTGTAAACTGATAAGGATTCTGCAGTTTGCTCCAGATATTCAACAGACAGAGCTGGATAAACACACAAGGGCAGAAAATGTCGCCCCGAATATCCCCACTCTCTGTTCACGGTGTATGGATCATGTTATTTTGCACATTAGGCTACACATTGATTATTTTTAGGTTCTAGAATTTAGCCTCACTGTAACTCTTTTTACTGTAAATTTACAGTAAGCATACACAGAAAACGTTTCACAGACCCACAAACATTAGATTGCATTCAAATACGTTAGGAATGTTCAGGACATTTTGGATGAATTTCACATAAGCATTTAATAACAAGACAATTGAGGAGGCTGGGTGGACTGTGGCTTGGGGTTAGAATAGCTGTCCACTGCTCCTAATATTTAGAATGGGTTAAATGCAGTAATATACTTTCACTACATTGTACGATGTGTATGTGAGGAATAAAGTTTGAATACTTGCTTTGTCGCAATGAGACAACTCACATCTGCACTTGTCGCAAAGTGATTCATGCGCAACTCACATCTGCGATGTTCGCACTGTACGCGAAGTGATGATATAAGGACGATGACTAGCGCAAAGTTTTCACGTTGGTTCGAGCTCGGGCACCAATGTGTGTGTTTTGGAATTCCACAGCAGCTACTGGAACGCCAGCCGCCCTTTAATTTTTCTGCATAAAAGGTGGCATCCTGCTTGTAGTGGGGCAGTTAGGGGGGGAATTGTTCACAATTGGATACAAGCACCAAATTTGGTGTGGTTATCCCTCTGGGGCAAATAATTTAAAAAATAACGTTAGCCACTTGAGCTTTCAAAATGGCCAGCATTTTCCAAGATGGCCACCATTTCCAGCATTAGGAAAACACATACAGTATCTGCCCACATAATTGTAGTCATATTTCAAGGTTTTTACCTTTTGAATCCTATATTTTGATTATAAGGATGTTAAATACAAATCTTCAGGTCGCCTTCATCCATTCTTGGAGCGTAGTGGCTGAGCTGGCTAAATTTCAGAAGCTTTGCCTGATATATTCCATGTTTGCCAAGCAGTCTTCTTCCCTTTGCCACAGAAGACTGAAACAACATCACAGCCAGTGAATGCATGAAAGAAAAGAATACCACTGCTGTTCTCCCTTCCAATACATTAATAGAGGTCATGTACAGGGAGCCATCTAAGGTTCATTCCTTGGCCAAAAGCAAGCCACAATTGTTGCCAACCATTGTCCTGAAGAACTGGCAGAAGACTGACTGCAATAACAAGAACGTCTTTGCCACTAGCTTTGACCAAGAAGTTTTTGCTGCCATTTTTGGCTGCATGTTTAGCGTGGACAAAGATCCTAGTGTCAGCTTCCTAATGACTACAAGGACTTAGATCATTTAGGTTGATGGAGTGGTTGCTGACAGCTTGATCCTCCTTGGTCACTATAACCACATTTGGTGTTAACGTTTTATTCTCATCATTTCTGAGAAAGTTCCGCCTGTTTTGGGGTATTTTGCTATGGCTGGTCATTTTGCGTCTGGCTCCTTGTCCTCTTTTTGACCTAGCTTCTGCCTTCAAACTGGATTGTTGGTAGAAGACTAGGTCTGTTCTTTTGTATTTCACAGAGTATGCCTCTATTTTGGGGATAACCTCAAATGCAGCGTAGTGGTCAAATGGTTTTGAGCTATTGTACGTGGTGTCAAACTGCTCACCAGTGCTGAGCCATAATGAGGGTTTCTGCTTCTGGTTCAGTGTCGGGGTTTTGAGAAGAGACTTGGCAGCCAGCTGAGATTTCCGTCATGTGAGCCGCAGCTTTTTTGCAATGGCTAACATGATTTACCGTCTTAGACAGCAACCTGTACCAACCTGTCAACTCATACATGAAACGCTTCAACAATCACGTGATTCTGGAAAAACACAAGAGAAACGTATTGGAAAGATATGTAGTAAGAATATAGATTTGATAGATTAGAACAAATACATCCATTTACTGTTTGATTTTAAAATTAAAATACTTGAATTATGAAATAAAAATGTCTATAATAATAATTATTTAACGGAATTAATCTGAAAACTTTTCAAACCCTACTTTGAGAAGCATTTACTTGTGTGTGTGTGTGTGTGTGTCATTCACATTGCAGACAAGGATTAATAAAGCATGTGTACACATAGGTAAAAAAAAAGAGCCATTTATTTACATGCTATGTACACATTATTTGAAGGTCCCATGGCATGAACATTTCACTTTGAGTTTTTTTTTAAACATTAAAATGCGTCCCCCCAGCCTGCCTATGGTACCCCAGTGGCTAGAAATGGTGATAGGTGTAAACCGAGCCCTGGGTATCCTGCTCTGCCTTTGAGAAAATGAAAGCTCTGATGAGGTCATAAGGGACAAGGTTACCTCCCCTTTATCTTCTTTGACCGCCCAGAGAATTTGGCCCACTCATGAGAAAGAGAGAGACATCATTGCTTCCAAACAAGCAAAGTGGCAGTTGGTCAAGCCCCCCCCCCCCCCTCCTCCTCCTCCTCAAAAGCTACAGACTCAGAAATGGCACATACTAAGGAAAGCTAATTGTAGGACTGGCTCTAGTGGCTGTAATTCTGCACCAAAGCTGTATTTTGGGAAATAGACATCAGATATGGTATTAGGGGACCACTACGGTCTATATAAAAGCATCTAAAAAGCACCAGGTCATAGGACATTTAATTGAATAAAATACATGGACTAAAATGATAAACCCAGAAACTTTTTTTATGACCAAGTGTAAGAAATACTTCATTTATAAAAACAGGTAACTGCTAAAAATATAAGTTTCTACCTTTGAAAGTATAAAACTCACTTTTTAGTGAACAGGATGAGATCTTAAAATACCAAAGTATGCACATACATTGACTTTGTTCGCCCTGCCATGTGAACATTGACAGTGAATGCTGCAAATCTACATTTGGTGGAGATGATGCCAGCGCAGACAGCTAAACGCCTTCATCATAGACTAGCTGGACGAACACTTTGTCTTGAAGTGCTTCGTTCTGTCTGTAGACGTACATGGGCGTGTTATTAGCAGACATGCTGGTTTCCTCATTCTTCCACTCTTCGGTTCCCTGGTCATCCTCCTCAGAGATCAGGTCATTGTAGGAGGCCACACAGAGATCGTGGTCCTGGAGGGATACGGGGTATCGGAGGGAGGATCTCTCGATTCGCACGGAGCGCCTGACTGGTGTAAAGAAGCGAACCTCCTGGCCGTTGAGCCGTACCGGTTCTGTCTGTTGGCTTTGCGGGCCACTGAGGAAAAGCAAGGGGAAAAAAATTATAATTTTGAACTTCATCCTCCAGGAAAAATAATTGTGATTTTATTGTTAGTACAGAAAGCCATGAGGGCCTGCCCCAGTATCGTCTTTTCTCCTTCTTCAAACCTTTCCCCTTCACTACACTTTAAATATGCTTATTCTTTTCCTCCTCTTACTATTAAACAAGATAATTATTTAACACTCTTACAGGGTGTCTTCATGTTGTTGTGATGTCATTTCTGTGCAAAAAAAAAGATGAGACATGTCTCTCACTCTTTCAGGAATGAAATGACTAATGTCTGGAAATCTTTGACCAGCATGCCCGTATCTCTTCACAGGTCCACAATAAGATCAGATCAAAATGCAATATTTTTCCACGTTGTCTTATTTTGACTACAGTGATCTTATCATAACATATCTGTGCGGAAGAAAGATGAGGCATGGGACATTATGCTTTTCTGTGTTTTCTGTCTCATCAACAATGTAATACGGTTGACTTTGTGTTTGCCACATGTTAACGTGGCCAAAACTACATGTTAACATGGCCAAAATAATGAGGATAAATCCTTGCGAGCTAAAATGTTCAAATTTCCCACTCTTTTCAGTTATTTCTACTCTCGGCTAAGTCTTAGGCAACAGCTAAGCTGGTCTTTAATGATCTGCTCCGAGTAGGCAGGACTGGAGTGTTTTTAATTTTTTTAAACCATCAGGCCATAAACCAACATTGTTGCATGTAAATACATGCTAACGGCAGTAAAATATGTCACCTTGGCTGCCAGTGTCTTCATATGTAGTTGCTGGAAGTTGTAATGACTCAAACATACCCTGGAGTTGCCGTGATCTTGTACTTGACTACAGATGAGTCTCCTTTCTCTCCACAGATAAGAGCTCTGACAGCTTTAGGAGTTATCATTGGGTTGATACTCTCTGGAGTGCCTTCACCTGTTGGAATTTGGTCCTCTTTCTCGTTTTCTGCGGATGAGGACAAAAACAAGTATTTTGTAAACCATTTTTATTTATTAGATTCCACTGTTGAAATTACAAAATTAGTGGTGGGACGAGATCTCTTGAGATTAAGAGTGACAAGATTTCTCGTCAAGGGAAAAAGTGTCTAGCAGTAGAAAAAAGCTGCCTGTAAAACCCAGCGTTAGAACGTTAGAGAACCGCTGCTCCCTGTTTCGCCGAGACACGCCTGCAGCGTGCAGTTCCCTGTGGCGCTGTCTTACGCAGACAACTCTCTTTCTCTGGAGAAAACCTAACTTTACTTTTATTCATATTAACCAGAAAGAGAAATGTTCTCCATTCATCCTATAATGGTCATAAATCAATACTAGAGAAGTCTACTTTCTTGTTTAATGCTGCATTTAATAAAATGCAGAGGAGAAAAGAGCATCTGTTGACTGTTTGACAATAATTTATCTGTGCTTTAAGACCTAATCCCCTTGAAACGATAAAATAAGCTTTATTTCTCTAAATGGCTAAAGTTGGTGCAAAACAACAGCCGAGAGAAACTAACTAACTACTTGTGGTTTGGGAGTTCCGTGTGAACTATTACAATCCATTACCATAGATGCACGGTAGAGCCAGTGGCTAAAAAGCCGTCCGAGTAGAGGATTTGAGGATCTGAATTTGAATAGGCACATGAGCTCCACACTTATTAAATATGTCTGAGAAATATATCGGCCCAATCTTCATCCAGTCATCCAACTGCCAATGGGTGATGGCAATGCTGCTTTTAGACTGGCCTCTAACCTGAAAACTGCCTGGCTAGGTAGTACCTGCCAGGGGTATAACCCCCGCCGGTGTAGTCTTCAGGGTCACCGAGGCACACAAAGTAGCAACAACTGGGGAGGTTTTTTTTTCTCCCCCAATGTTTTGTAAAACCTGCCTGGTTCCTCGACCACTTCTCTGTGGCTCTTGGCTATGTCACCCCCTTAATCAGTTCCTGGTTTGTTCTTTGCCTAGTTCTTCCCTTCTAGGCTATATTCATCTGACAAATCAGGCAACTGGGAGTTTGTGCAGCTGGTACGACATTCTCCGCGAATGGCAGTGCAAGGGGGCCCATGTTTTTCCATGTGCATCTCTTTGTGCTGCAGTTTTTCTTGCAATTACAGCGGACTACATCTAGTATTTCTGGTGGTGGTGCAGGCTGATCGGTCATTATTGACATAAATCCCCCATCCAAAACATGTCACACCCAGTCTTCGGGGTCCCATAGTTCATTTTGCAGCTGTTGATGTTGGATGGAGGGTGTGTGATTTCACTTGATATGAGTTCTGATAATGACATAATCCCCTGTATCTCAGCATATCCAGTGATTCATATTTTTCGCCCCCTTACAGTAATACTAGAGCTTGTTTTACCTGCTGCAATGATGATACCTTTTCCCACATTTTCCTTTGATTGCCTGTTCGAGAAAGATAGTGTCATTCTTTACTTTTTTCAGTGCCATTACCTTTCCTATGACTTCAAATTTATCTGTTAGTCTGTAGTTTTATTGTGGTAGTAGTGAAGGAAACATTTAAGCCTATTTGGGTGTATTTTGGGCATTTTCGATTAGTGTATAGCTCATTTGCATATTAAAATTCATTTTCAAATAAACTTGTAATAGAAAAATGTTTACTTTCATTGTATAAAGTTTTATTTTGATAGGATTAAAAGGAAAACATAGCCCTATTGGGGTGAATGTGTGTCTGGCACACATCTTGGATTGATGAGAATTAAACATATTTCCTAGTATTTCTTAGAACTTTTTTTTTTTTGGCTCCTAAATGAGTTACTTTGCCTAGACTATTATTTAAGACAAATGTAACACAACCTATGGCATTTACAGGACAAGTATAAGGCAAAAACAATTATCCTATTTTAACTACTGATTGAAATGTTGGGTAAAACAGTGGTTAAAAACAAGGCATGCAGGCCGGCTACCTTGGATCTGGTCTTGGATCTCGTCCTTCTTCTTCAGAATCTCAAACACCACAGTCCGCAGCTCGTCGACTGGCTACCATAAAATAGAAGCACAGAAACATGACGCAAAACCAAAGCACTTTTCCTCTTCAATCCACCTACAGGTTGGAAGTGGAATTGTCCATTACCGCTGTTTTATTCGGACCACAGATCCACTACCCGATCTGCAAACTTGCATAATGCGTTTACCACAGACAGTTAAAGAAATTTACCAACAGATCCCGTTGCTCTGGACGCAGACCAGTGAAGGATATAGCTGATAGCTGAGCGTTACGGCGCAGCCTCCAACTGAGCTTGACGGCGTAGATGTGATGTGAGCAACCTGACTGAAAGTTGTAAGTCTTTTGGTAGCAGTGCCAAGACAAATCTCAATCATTCTGAATCTTGCAGAGACGTAGGAGCGTTGGTATACAGCATGTTAGGAGATAACATAGGCACAGGCTAATTATTGCTAATTAACAGGCAAGTTAACATTAGTTAATAAACCTAAACAGCTAGTGTAAACCGTAATCTCTAAAATGAAGCAGCGGGGGGGGGGGGGGGGGG
>NC_048411.1:24569297-24589123 GCF_013103735.1 Etheostoma cragini
GCTCCTGCTCCTTTTCCCCCGCAACTGACGCACACATAAATATACACAATCACACACGGTGGATGCAGAAAAAAAACACAGATGAGATGTACAGGATGACATAAATTGAGGACAGCTACATCATTGTAGGTGCAATGATAAGTCAAATTCCAATAAGTACTTTATCAAACTGTATGAATGTGTTTCCCAGCCCAGGATAGGAAATTATGCCTTTATGCTAGATTATCAAGGTGGGCCCCCCTACTAGGCCTTCAGCAATGTCCACGAGTAGGCTACCATGAATAGGACAGGATAGGATCATAGAGACACAGCAATTCCTGTTTTTCACCTTCCTGTGTCAAAAAAGTGGCTGGTAAAAAGTGACAGTGGCGGGTAGATTTTTAAAAGTTAACTCCAGGCCTTGCTCAGGATGCTGCAAATGTTGGTTTAATATGAAAATGGCTAGTGGATTTAAGACAAAAAATTATAATGTATAAAATTAATCAAATTTGAACATGTCTGTCAGTGGCTTGCTGATCTTTACATCGTTAGTCAGTTTCGTAACCTGGGCTGTAATACACATTCATACGGTTTTATAAAGTACTTATTGGACTTTAACTTATCATTGCACTTCCAATACCGAGCGTAGCAGTCCTATATTTAGGCATTTCTCCTGCATCCACTGTGCGTATGCGCGCGCACAAAAAAGGTCATGGTGATTGGTTGAATTTGCGTGAATTGGCGCAATCAATATCGCAAAATCCTGGAGGGACTGGTTATTTACTATTGCAGAGGAGAAGAATAATTATGCCTAAATGAGAAACACTTATGTCTTTAGTATATGTCCATAATATGAACATTTTACATTAAAATAACATTTGTAATTATTGACTATAGTTCAAGACATTATTCAAACCCAAGAGGTTGTGGGTTTTGTGTAGTCTTTCTGCTCCCTGCCAATTAGCTTAAAGCTATGATCAGTTAAGGTGCATCAAAAAGTGACGTTTTTGTTAACTGCACATGGTCCCTTTAAATAAAAATAAATAACTTGACACAATGCCTATAACATCCTTAATTATTAAATATGATAGTATATCGCTGTAGCCAGCTGTAGCCATGTTTGCTTGTGATCTCTACCATTTCTAGAAAGCAAAAGGTCAGCCGAGATAAGACAGACTGAAGACTGAAGAGGAAACCACATCAGCTATCAGAGTTGAACAGCATTTAGCACAAACTAAATGTTCTGCTGTTCTGGCCTGTCACTCATGATGAAGACTGGGCTGTCAGACACTGCGAGGTCAAACAAAATGCTAGTATTGGTGCTCAAGCTGCTAAATAATTACAATAGGATCACTAAATTGGATGATTAAATATAGTGTGGCAATAAATTACAAAGCAACTGTTTCCATAACAGTCTGAATTTGTATATGACCAGCAGTTTTGCTTTTTAAATGCTGATAAGACCCATTTGTTGTAAAACTTACCCCTCCTGATGATCTTTTTAATGATTTTTTTCCTAATATATCTTATATGTACTAAGTAGAGGTTGGTGAATTAAATAAAGCACTGAACTGCTTGAACTGAACTGCCTTCACGGTTTCTCAATTACATAAACATAACATTTGATTAGGTATATCTTTAGCATTTAGTTTATTATTATTATTTAAATTAGATTAAAGAAGAATCAACTTTATTGCCATAAAAGCTAATACCTAAATACTACAGCTGTGATCAGTCAATATCAGCAGGTATATCAGCTCTGGTGATTTTTCGGTCAGTTGACAAATGTCCATTATCTCATGGTATATACTGGCATATTGCCAAACATTGGAAAAACATTTTTTCCTCAATCATGAAACGGTTTCTAGAAGAATTTTTTTTAGTTTATAGCTAATCGATTGAATTAATCACTGTCACATGATGATTCAAAGTATTTTGTTACACTGAAGCAAATGTAAATGCAATACTTCCTGAAGCCATGCCTGGTCACTGATTGGAGGCTTCTGTTTGTTTACAAGAAAACTCCACAGGGCACATGTTTGAATATCATGGATGACGTACCTCCAGCACAACACCAACAGCCTCTTCAAACATGGGCAGGACATCCAGGTTGCCCTCTTGTTCCATCAGGCGGGCCTGACAGATCCAGTACTTGGCAAACTTCTGGGACATAGCTGGCAGTCGTGAGAGAACCTCCTTCACTTGGTCTGGAGCGCAACCCTAAGGGTGGTAGGCTCACATTAAACTTATAAACTGAAACAAAGGACATCAGTATGCTTCAACTGTGATAAATCGAGGTGGCTGAAAAACCCAATGATTACACCCATGTAATGCCATGATTGGCCAGGTGTGCAGAAAAAAGAAAGTAAGCTGGGGTTTGAACTTCTCTAAGAACCTCTCTTTATCATTATTTACACAAACAAGTGGAACAATATGAATGCATTCAAGGATAAAGTGTGCATATTCAAAAGATTATCACATCTCAGCCCTCTGCATAACGGCAGGCCAGGCCTTTCATGAAAAGTCTTAGGACAAATGCCATCCAACATGGTCTGGCTTCTTTTTTTTTTTTTACAGCCAGTCCTACTTTAAATGGAATTGATTTATCTTCATTTACTCTGTTTATATAGATCTGTTCCAACTGTCCATGGATACTCCCACACTGCAAAATATGTCCGCCACATATTTTTGTGAAATGTATTATCCACTGGGAGAATAGCTCTCATTACATCAGAATCAAAATACCATGGAACCCAAACAGAAAGTAATTTATTAGTCCACACCATTTACCTCTTCAACCAATTTGATGCAGTCAGCCAGGGATCTGTCCACTGCACAGATGAGAGAGTGGGTGTTGTCTTCCTCCTCCATGGTGCCCCAGAAAGGCTGGGGTATGGCCACAGTGCGCCTGACCTGAGGTTTCACTGGCATTGGAGGACGCTTGTAGGAAATACCCTTGGCTTCACGCCATTCATGTAGCTTTCTCCTTCAGACCAAACAGTAGAGCACAGGGTACATTTAAAAGTCAACATTTTTGTTGATTTTTTTTTTTTTTTTTAATTGTTATTTAACTGGACAACACAGCAGCGAGACAAGGGGAGAAGAAGTGAAATGACAGAGGTCCTAGGACAAACTGGGGTTAAGGACTTTAACATTTTTACTTTAGATAAACAACTCTTGGTTTCTACTTAATAGTTAAAAGGGACAGATCAAACCTTCCCTTTCTTGTTTCACCAACCATTGCATATTTTTAGACCTCATTCTGCTTGTACTTGTATGTGTGAGCATCTTTATTGTCACAATCTTTTCTGGATCATCACTCGCTCATACTGGGTTGGGTAACGAATTGATTGACAAAAAACTGATTGAGCCATTCAACTGAGGTATGTTGCAAAACTGTAACTCCTTTAAAACATTTATCCTATTAGTAATTTTCCAAAATTGGCATTTTGGACAACACACTTGCACGTAGACTGTGGTTGAAACTAGTGCGCCCACACAGATTCATTCACTGTCAACAAGAGTGAGCCAAACCAAGAAAGCATAGCCAGCACATGGCCGGAAATTTAAATCAGACAAAGTACTGAAGTATTTTGTTTCATTTAAAAGTACATGAAACTTAGCTTTGTTAGATTTCTGTGTGATTCTATGGGGATTAAAGGATAGGCAAAATAAGCATTGGCTTAAGCATATTCCTTTAACGATTAGCTAGTTTCTTTCATGTATGTTAAACAAAATAAAATTATCCATCAGCATTATCATCAAATTATCTTGTATCTTACTACAGAACACTTTAACAGAACACTTAACGGATGTGCGGCCACATGCATTATTTTGCCTCGATCGTTTTGTTAAATGACAAAAACAGGCTTTGTATAAAACATGTTAATGATCCTTTAACTTGCAAAAATGGATTGTTTTGATATAGATACTGACACTCATGTATCATATTAGCACCAACATAGTTAAAGTCAACCAATACCATGAGTTTTATACTGTATAAGCCAAATTCAGCAAAAAAAAAAAAAAAAAAAACTTGTATTGCTCCAGCACAACTGGCTAAAATCATCACTACTTACCAACAGCGCGCCATATGTCACTGATTTGACAAATGACTAAGTTGCAATCAAATACAAACTATTGAATCACCACCCAGCTCCAAGTGAAACTTTCCGTGCGAGTCACATATAGGAAAATCTTAGGTATTTTTCTTTTGCAGCAGGCAAGTGGATGGCTTGTGGATGCTTGAAATGTGACAATTCAATGGTTCCATGGCATAGTTTAATGCTTTATGTTTACCGATAGTTGTACTGTTCTACTTACATTCTTTCCTCTTGGGCGGCAGTCAATTTCTTAACCTCAGTCTGGGGAAAAACTCTGACTGGGACCTTTGGTGTCTTTGTGTTTATGGCATGACCGGTATGGCTGACGGTCTTGCCAGGCCGCGGAACTGTCTGGGACATCACAGGAGCGCTTGTTCTTTTTAAACCAGTTTGTGGTGGAGGAGCATTTGCAGAACTGTGTCCTTTCATACCACTTTTCTCTTTACATGTCTTGGTTTTCCCTCCTAGCTCAGCCCCAGCAGCCCCCACAACCCCAGTGATTGCTCTGGAAATGCACCTGCTCGCTGAACCCGAGGATGTTCGGGAGGTGACTTTGCATGGTGGGCCATTTTTAAGCCCTGCCCCATCCGATCTCTGCTTTGTGGACCTGCCTGTGGGCTGACTGGCTGATTTATTTGGTTTTGACATCCCTGCTTGCCCCTCTGGCTTTATGGGTGCGGCTGTGCACCTGGAGGAGATGGACGTTGATTTCAGTTCACTTGAAAGCTGACTCTTACAAGATGGCAGAGATTGTTTACCCAAAAGTGGTTTAGGATTAGACTTGTTCTGATCTGGAACTATAATCGCAGCTCTTGTTCTATCGGGGTAGTTTAGAGCAGGGGTAGGTTTCCTCTGAGCCATGGCAGACCTTTGGGAAACAGAAACAGATGACGTGGTGCTTGATCGCACCTTGTTAGCAACAGACATAGTGGTGGCGGCGGTGGTATCAGCTGCTGTGGCAGAGGAGTGCGTTAACTTTTGACTTTGACTGTTTCTTGGCTGGGTCACTGCAGGAGTGAGTCCTGTTTTTGTTTTGACCATTGGGCCGAGACTCATCCTGCCACTGATCGTCTTTGAACACAACCAGGTAGCATTTGAGCCACTGACGAATCTTCTGCTAGATTTAGTTACAGCTGTACGAGCTGCAGTTGAAGGGGCTCTGCTGAAAGATGGTTCTCTTGTGTTTGGCTTTTTTGTGATATGGCTTGCTGCATTTGGGTTGGATTTGGAGGACCCAAGGGTGTACGTTCTAGTCAGCACAGGGTTGTGATTAAGCTTTGGCTGTGCTGGGCCACTGGTTGCAGATGGACGATTGGTATTCTGCCGTCCAGTCAGCATGTTGCCTATAACATTTAATGTGTTATTGACACCAAATGCTCCTCTGGCAGGGTGCTTTGTGGATTGAGCAGCCAGAGTTTGAGTTTTTGTGCCTTTGTTTATGAATCTGTCAGCCGGAGCCTTGTTCTCTTTTCCTTTAACAACCTGTAAAAACAAAAACATAAATTGAAAAAAGGTTGGACAGAAACATGACAATTTGGTCTGATTATCAGGCCAACTCAGTACCAAGTTAAGACTTTTGAAATTATTATTCACTTAGTTTTTCTTTCACTCTCTTGACTGTGCATATAAGGGTCCAGATTTTGGCCCGGGGAAACTTTGGTGGGAGTGACAGAGTTCTGAAAAAAATCTATCCACTGATCTCTTTTGCCATGGACAGTGGGGCTCGAAAGTTTGGGCACCCCAGGTAAAAATGTGTATAAGTGTGCACAAAGGAGCCAAGAAAAGATGGTAAAATCTCCAAAGGCATCAAATGACAGATTAGACATTCGTATAATATTTCACAACAAGTTAGATTTTATTTCCATCATTTACACTTTCAAAATAACAAAACAAAAAAAAGGGTGACTGCAAAAGTTTGGGCACCCTGCAGTGTTTATAGCATGCATCACCCCCTTTGGAAAGCTGAGACCTGACAGTGTCATGGATTGGTCTCAATCATTGTCTGGAAAGACCGGGAAATGTCAACCTTAAGGTTTTAAACGCCCAGACTTATCTGACCTTTCCCCAACAATCTGCACCATTGTGATGCATTGATTAGTTTCAACACCCCTAGTTCTGTTATTCCTATGATGGTAAATATGCACCCTCACTAACATACACATAAACACTGACCCGTTTTAAAAGAAAAGACCCACCTTTAGTGTAGACGCCACATGCTTCTTAACCTGGCAGTCGTCACGGAGGTATGGCCTGAGGAGTCAAATTGAGTTAATTTACCCTATGTAAAACAACATTTTATTAAACACATTGTTTATGAGTTGTTATGCAGAGAGTTTTTGTTCTTACTTGGGGTTGGGCAGTTTCAGCTTTCCTTTTTGTGCCAAGTACTCCATCAACTTTTGCTTACGCAGCTCTGTGACAGCAAATTACACAGGAATTAAACAGTGGTAACTTTCCATTACATGTAATTCTAAATTCCATAATAATGATTCATACTTAGTCTTTGAACAAAAAATAACGTAAGCTTTATATCCAGTCACTAATGTATCACTTAACACAATGTGTCTGCAGCGCATACATCTACAGTTTAGATGCAGAACTCTTTTGCACCAAAAGATTTTGAATCCCTCTTTTCGTTAACTAAACAAACATTCACGTATGTTAATCACAGCCAATATTTAACTAAAGTTCAGTTCAACTTATTGGATGGAGCAAATGAGGTCAGAAGCTTCTAATCTGCTAAACTGTGACAAACAGAATAGAGGAAATTATGTTTATCCAAATGTAACAACACCCGTTGAGTCACCTTAACTGACACTTAACTTTCACCAACCATCCAGAAAAAGATATCTAGCTGATGTAAGTAACTTCTGAATAGCTGTGTAGATGAGTCCACAGACACTTGCTGCAGGTTGGGGATACTAGTGTACTGATGCAGAAAATCTAAATTAGATCTTAAACGATTAGTTAATTAGGGCCCGAACACTGAAGTGCAAGGAACCTACTGTTTTTGTAGGGATTATTATTATTATTCCGTACTTCTCCGTCTTTCTCATTTCTGAGGGTGTTAACATGCAGGAAAACTTACAAAAACATATGTCAGACCTATGGAAAAATCACAAAGTTCTGTAGTAATTGGTATCGGGCATTGCCAGGGGGCTCCATAGCGCCCCCTAACGTGCACCCTGAGTTTGACAAAAGTTTGTATTAATGTGCATAAAGAAGCCAAGAAAAGATGGAAAAATCTCCAAAAGGCGTCAAATGACAGAATAGACATTCGTATGTCACAAAATTAGATTTTATTTCTATAATTTTAACTTTCAAAATAACAGAAAACCAAAAAAAAGGCATCATCAAAAGTTTGGGCACCCTGCAGAGTTTCCAGCATGCATTTCTAGCATTCTAGCAGCAAACTTTTGAAGCCCACTGCATGTACAACATACAAATTCAGCATAAGAGGAATGTAGTACAATATGGATGTGAAAGCAGTTATAAATAGCCTATGTGACTATAAAATTTGTTTTTGGTTAAAATCAACAAATAACTGTGATAATGAATCATGATCTCAATATTGATCAAAACAATCATGATTATCATTTTGGCCATAATCGTAACCTACACATTTTGATACATTACAGTTAACATTAGCCTAAATTCTATAATCATATGCCTAACTACTTAGGCGTAGCTACTTATAACAAAAAAATACACGATTGATAGTTAGCCTATTACGGATTACATAGAAAAGGAGATTTTCCCCCATTTTCGAAAGCCATTATTACCAAGCCTTTCCAAAATACAGTTGATCACTGATGGTTGAGATCATTTGTGCTATATTTGCCTTTTTTACACTTTTTGACTATGGTTTTGTGTGCACATGAAGCCTCGAAAAATTAACCCTTTTGTGAACAAATTCGTTGGAAAACTTCAATGCTTTATGTTCATGAAGCTTCATCTTGCCATCCCTAACCACAACGTTAACACTTGCTAATGCTAACTGATATCATGGGTTAGCGTTAACATTAGCTTAGCTAGCTAGCTACGGTAACACAGGCTTACTAATTCCGCTAGCAAGATAGTTCATGTGCAATTTAACAAGCTCGCTAACCTTTTCTGGAAAGTATCGATACGGTCTCTGCTTCTTCCATATCTATTAGACTTCAACGTCTTCTCTCGACTTTGTTCAGATTAGTTATTAAATGACTCGTTGGACTTGTGGTGGGTTAAGAGACGTTAAAGTAACGGTAGCTCAATTGCAACTGAGGTCGCCTCGCGATCCCATCCGGGTTTGAAATTGCCGGGAGTGAACTCCCCCTATTCTCTGATTGGGCGTTTTGAAATTTTGAAAACGATAGAGCGCATGCCCCCAAACTCTGCGCTGATTGGAGCACAGAATGTAAACAAGTACAACCGTGGTAGAAGTGTATAGACTGTATGTAAAACGATCAATGGGTAGAAGCAAAGACTGTATACAGTCAATGGGTAGAAGCATCTATAGACTTTGTCAATGGGTAGAAGAAGTGCTCAGGTCAGATCATGGATTTTGGATAGTGAATGTATATTGGCTGACATATTTGAAAGTATCAATACCACAGTATACGTTTTTACAAGCAAAAGTCCTGCATACAAAACTTTACTTAAGTTATGAAAGTATTAGCATACAAATATACTCAAAGTAAGCCTACCAAAACTAAAAGTATGAATCTTGCAGAATGGCCTATAATCATTTTAATGTTGCAAACGCTAAATTCAAATTTCTTAACATACTGGTGGGTTGCTTGTGAACTTCCCCTATAAATACCATTAGTCCATGAAAATACATCCTTTTTTATGATTGTATTTGTAATTAGTTACTTAGCATATTCAGATTAAAATTATGAATAATGATTTGCCAACATTTGATCAGAATACAAAAATCTGCCTAAAAATATTGGATGAAATAGAACAACACAATGCATTTTTGCTAATAAAACATCCCATTAATTTTGTAATAATTTTTTTTCATTTTAAACTCTATCCAAATACTCGGGTCATATTTGAGGTGTATTAACCCCGTACCCCCCTTCTAGCCCCGCCCTTTTTAGTTACATCAAATGTCACAAAGTTACAAAATGTTACAACCTCCCCCAAGCAAAATGTTTGTTGCAAACATGTTTTTTTCTTAAAATTTGAGTCTTGGAAAAGAAAGACGGACCGAGGCATGTCTGTCAACCCATAAAAACACAAATGTTATATTAAAAAGTAATTTGAACGTTGAATGAAAGTTTCAATATTAAGTTTTTGTTATAATTCTAATTTCATGATGTTACATTTCACCCCAGGGTGTGGTCCAACTAAACCGGACTATGGGGCAAATTGTAACACTTTCCTACTACTGTTTGAGCGTAAACCACGCACATTTCATTAGGTTGCTGAGATAAAAGCTACACCATTCAATAGCAGACGAGTTTGTATCATTTTGAACAAAATTGTACATAAGTACAGAATTAAGTAGGCCAAATGTATTGTTACTTTCCACCAATCCATTCGTTTTTATTACATGAAATCGTACAATGTACAATTCCAGTGAACTGTTATTCCATCAGCTCTTTCAGCTTGTGATTCATCTTAAAGCAGAATGTGGCCATCAGATTGGCACACAGAAACACAAGTGGCAAGTCCTAAAGTATATTACTTATTGTATACATATTTCCATTTATTTTTTTATTTAACCTTTATTTAACCAGGAAAATCCCATTGAGATTACTAATCTCTTTTTCAAGGGAGTCCTGGCCAAGACAGCGGCACAGATCACAACAATTCCGTACATTACAGACAATTTCATAACAATTTCATTAAACTATTTAAAACATTTACAGACCATAGATTTCATTTCCAAACCTTTGAGCAAGAGTTTAAACTGACCAATTGCAACCACTTCCTTCAATTTCCAAAACTTTTGTAAATTGTTCCATGTTGTGGGGGCAGAATAGTGAAATGCCACCTTACCAACTTTCGTGCGGACACTTGGTACAGACAGTAGCAGTAAGTCTTGTGAGCGTAAAGAATACAGTCTATCCGTTATTAATTATAATAATATACATACATTAGGTGGATATATTGCACATTTCTTAAGATTGTACCCCCTGGACTAAAACGCAGAAACCTGGGCGGCTCAAACCCGCCAAGTTACTCAAACGTAGGAATCCTGGGGGTTTTTGGGGTCTTGGGGGGGGGAGTATGAAAGCATGTAAGTATGGAAGCAAATTAGGGACATAAATCTTTGAATTTTGTTCTGAATTCACCTCTTTGAAATTTAAATTTAAAAATTCTTGGTTTCCATTTTAAAAATAAGAAATTCGATACATATTTTTCAATGGTCACAAATTCAGATACAAACAAAATCAACTTGTAGAATATTTAGATAAAATAGATTCAAGTTAATCAAATTTCAAAATTCAGATTGAAAAATGTCAAAATCAGTCCTATTCGATTGCTGAAATTCAGATAAAAAAAAATTCACGTTAAATATTCACACAGTAACATCGGGCCTACCCAGGCTAGGAGAAGCAATTGAGCCTGCATACAATCGAACCGACGTCTGGCCTATCAGAACACGGCCTGTCTGTCATGTGACCCAAGATCTGGGTCAGCACGCATACTGAAGTTGTAAACTGCTGTTAACATGACTGCCAGGGGAAACAACAGTGCTCCGGTAAGTTTGCTGATTTTGTACAACCGAACTCAGGGCTTGACAGAAGTATATTGTAACTAAATATGTCTGGAACACATAGCCACGGTTTGTGTGGCTCGTGTCTCTGTGTAGGTAGCTAAGTCTGCAGGACAACACGTTATAGCTAGCCAGCTGACGTTAGAGCTAAACAGTGAAATTTCTAAAAACAAGTGTAAGCCTGCTTCAAAATAAATCAGGAAAATAACACAGCTGTCTATGCAGATTACCTATACCGACCATACCGTAGACTGGTCAGCGATCCCACCTAAAACGCTTTTATGAGTAGGATGAAGTTACATCTCCGAGTGAATAACTTTAGGGAATTGGATAGAATGTGGCATAGTAATTAATAAGTTCACAGTTGGGCTTTTTTTGGTGTTAATTTTAAGTGATTTAGCTACTACTACTACTACTACTACTACTAAGTTTGTGACCATTGAAAAATATCTATCAAAATTCCAATTTTTAAAATGGAAACCAAGAATTTTCAAATTAAAATTTTAAAGAGGTAAATTCAGAACAAATACATTTAGATACATCATTTTCAAAATAAAATGTTTCAATATTAAGTACTCAGTGGCTGTAAAACTTCAAAGTCTTATGTCTCTTATTTGCTTCTCAAAATCTGCCTAGAATTGGGCTAGAGCTAATGTCTTTTGTGTCCCTTATCCCTTTTGAGTTTGAGTTATGTCATTTACCAAACCCTGAGTGAACATACAAAACACAAATCCAAATAAGTTATTATAACGCTTTATTAAATATTTGATTGTGCATAATTTAAACAGTTGTAACCAGATTTACAAATAAATAAACATATTAAAATGGTGCATAAATATATAAATACATTAATAGAAAAAAGCATTAACAGTGTCTTTTAGCTCAATAAATACACAGAGGGGTCACCAGTTAGCACAATAATGTCACCTTCAGGTGAAACTTGACTTATGTCATTACACTTAGCATTTCACTTTCTGTACTTGGTACATACAGTATATAGACACTCTGTAATACCTGCAGAATTCTAGTGGACAGGTTGTTCTTTTGTAAAAAACAAAAAATTACATGTTGCACTTTTGAATCAAATTAGCAGAAGTGCAGTATATTCAACATCAATACCCACATTTTCTCCTTATGAAGGTCAAACTTGACCCCCAGATACACATTCTACGTTGGGTGTGTTTGACAGGTGTTAAATCTGACGGATGTTGAAGGTTCGGTGGCGATTGGCGGACTCCAAGCACATTTCCACTGGCTTGTTGTTTTGCACTGCTGTGCTGATGTACCAGTTAGGGAAGGCAACAGACATGAGTGTGCTGATGTTCACCCCTGTGGTCTGTTTGTAGAAGAGAAATCGCATCATGTCGCTGTCCGAGCTGACACTCGACAAACGGTCTGCCGTCATGTCCTGAGGTGTGAGAAGATTAAAGGTCAGAAGGTATGACCATCACAATGGACAAAATGACTAGCTCATAACATAGGTACATTTTTCTATAAATGTGCAGTGTCTCTTTCAGAAGATGACAATTTAAAGGACCAGGCAGATGTAATACGTCTACTTGGTCACTCCTGTTGCACTATTACCCTGTACTAGTATTACAAAGTGTGGGATCTGCGTAATGAGTCGTGAGTTTTACCTCAAGATGTAAGGTTGGCTCGGCCCCATCCTTGCGGCAAGACAGGTAAAGATTTGGTGATTCCTTGATGGCCAGAGCCACAGTTCTGCCCACGGTGGATGTAGGGTGCAAGTAGGTCGACATGTTGAGGTGAACTGAGGAGAGAACAGAGTATTCAGATTCATTTCAATGTGAGCTGATGATCAGACAAATGCTATGTTCAGTGCATTTTAATAAATGCACATCTGAATGTGTACAACAGGAAATGAGGGCATCAGACAGGTTTGGCATGGAAGTTGTCATACACATTTAAGATTACATTAGGATTCAATATTATCAGTTACACCAGAGCAGGGATGATTCAACGTAATACTTTTATTACATAGGACATTGTAAGTTATGCTCCACTATCTTTGTTTGACAGCTCTAGTTACTGGTTACTTTACTAATTCATAATTTTACAATAAAAAAGCATACAATACATTTTTCAAAATATATTTGTAGCACTTAGTCAAAAATGAAACCAGTAGTTTTCATGTTGAAATAATGCAGTAGTGGAGGAAATATTATAAAATATCACCTTTAAACAGCCTCAGTTGAAATATTAAGGCAACGGTTGTGAGATGAACTAAAACAAAACTTTTACCCTTAAATTTAAATTATCTACCAAGACCAAGAGAATGATTTTCTAAACATCTAATCCAACTCTCCCACTGAATTACCTTTTGTGGTGTCGGCACCTCCCTGCAGCGTCACTGCGTGGAGCTCCATGCTGTTTGGGACTAGAACTAAGCTCCTCTTCTCACTGTCAGTCACGCTGCACGTGTACTCGTCCGTCCTGACGATCTGATATGATGATGGAGTTGACTCACACATGCACACAATTTTCTCTGAGGGAAAAAGAGGCACAACTCATTCATTTTGTAGTGATTTTTATCTTCATCACAAGAAACCAGCAGGAATGGCAACCACACCCATAGACTGTTTAGCAACAACTCAACAGACATAAAGGGCCTTTTCATACCAACAGTTACACAGATCAGTTACAGTAAAGTGTATGATGTGCTACATTACAGTAAAAGGTAAAACAAAAATAACAGCACAGCAAGTGCTTTTTATGTGATAGTGTTAAAATAAAGTATGCAAGGGTGATTACCTTCCACTAAGTTCTCCAGCATGATGTTGAGCAGGTTTTCATCTGTGAATTCAGTGCTCAGCACTGAAGTTGAGCTGCTGCCCTTAAACCTCTCCATGGCGACGATGAGGTTGACCACACGCCTCATTGTCAGTGGATGATGGGAAATCTCAAAGTCCAGTCCCTTGGGCAACTTGGGGCTCCACATGTCGCTCACGTTGCAGGTCATTTTGGATTCCATTGTTTTCTGAGGTAAAAAAGAAAGAGATTTCCAGTGTCACTAAATCACAAAACATTTAGGAACATACAGCTGGATTTATTCTTCATTATATGTGATCATTTACCCTTTTGCTCTCTTTTGTAAATGCTACAGTACATATCTATTTGCTGCTGCAGTGATTTATAACTCTCTACTGTATCAACACTATGAGGCCCTTACACTGTCACAATGGATGAAATGGTGTTAAAAAAACACATAAGGCTGAAATAATGTAGATGCAGTGCAAAGATTTACATCTGGCAGGAACAGAATGAACCTTCTAGCAGTTTGTATTGACAGAAGGCAGCAGAGTATGTAACAATAACAAAACCACACGGAATGCGTACTGTCAAAGTAAGCAAAGCAAAGTTTCAAATCTGCTCCAGATTCAGACTTAGAAAAGTCAATTTACCTGTTAAGGTCGGTAGATTAGAAGTTGCTTTTAGGTGCTTGGTTAAGATCCCAGCTGCTGTCTTGCTCTCAATGTTGCTCTGCCTGCCTGTGCTGACCTGCAGGGCTTTTATACTTCCACATGCTTTTGTCACAGACAGGAAGTGGGATGGTCTTAGTTTCTGTAGTCACTCAGATCTTCGGTGATGAAATACTGTACTTACACACTGCTGGCACACAGACAGCAATCCCTGTCATATACACACACACACACACACACACCCACACACACACACATAAACACACACAGTGTTGCACATACTGTTTAGGAATGAGAGATCAGATTTGCAGTGACTGTAATACGTGTGTTGTTTTTTTAAAGAATATGTGCATGTTTGAATCCCCAAAAAGCACAGAACAATTTCATTTGAGACTGTCTTCGTGAAAGTAAGTTAGTTTCAGTAAGTTGTCTAAGAAAATAAAGTCATTGTTGGGTTTTCTCACAAACAAATTCCACATTAGATTTCAAACACACAGTTTTCAGTCAATAATTGTATTTTGGTTACAAGATGTTTTAGGTGTCTTGTGTGATCGCAGACTTCTGAACTGTATCACAGATTTATCACAATTAGATGAAGGTGAAGAAACATCTGATGATACCATGAGACAAAGTCTCTGACTGCAGCATCATGCCCCTGTTCCTGCTCCACCACAGTTAATGTCCGACTATCCCTGGGTCATCAGCAAGTTTTATAATGGGCTGTTTTACGGGTCACACTGTGTCATACATCTGTATCATAAGCAACCGGTTATACTTATCATTCTATATTTTATTCCAGCAGTTTGCACTTTTTACACTTTGCACCATTGCAGTCATATGTTTGTCTTTGTTAAGCTTTGTGTCTGTGTTTTAGCTGAATGTCTCTTAGTGTGTGTATACGTTGAGAGCTACTAGTGAAAATTGCTTTTTCATGTGCAATACAAGCTGACAATTGTTTAAACAATATCAGGGAAGGATCTTCCACCAAACCAGTGACCCTTCATTAGATATTTAAACTGTGAAGGGTCTAAAAATACTAACAATAATAGCTTGTTAAAAAAATGCATTTTGATTAGTCACAACTGGGTAAAAGTTGTTTCATCCCTAAGAAATACCACAAAATACACATATCCTTCTGTAAATATGTAACAGTTCATGATATGAAATGCTAAAATTTCTCATGTACCATGACCTAATGTTTTCACAACTCTGAGCAGGTCCTCTGGGGTTTTGAGGTTGCTTTGATGTGAAAGAAATTCCAGCAGCTATAGTAAACTAGAGTTGCATAACAGCGGTTGAATCTGATATTTCTTCACTTGTGAGCTGTGATGCAGGAAGAAGCTGCATCATCCTTTCTGGATTCAACCTGTATGAATTAATCAAAACACAATGACTAAGCATAACAGTAGCCTATAAGCATGTGTATATTTGCAAAGTATCTTTTAAGTGTGTCTGAACTCGCTCTGCCCATGCAGAGACAAAGACATACCTCAGAAGGTGAAGAGGCTTTAACAAACAAGAAAGAACACGTTTGGCAGATGTTGTTGCCTTTCGACAGCAGGCTTCCTGTTTTACCTCCTTTTCCAGTCTTTGTACTTAACTAAGCTAATATAGGCCGGAAATCAATTTTGGATCTGCTGCTACAAACTATAACCATAAAACTCAGAGTTTTGTTCTTTTTAAATTGAGACTTATTTTTCTGTTTGCCACTTCTTGTTATTGCATTAAATGTGGGGCTATTTTTACTCATATCTTTTATTACACTGTAACTACGTTTTACTTTCCATCTCTTCGGAATATTGGTTCCATTTTAGCTTGGATCCCTTGTGTATCTTTTTCATATTAACTTATTGATTATAATGTTTCATTTAAAACACTTGTTGAACTGCCTTGTTGAAAATATATACCTATAAATAAACCCCCTGTGTATAGATAGATACTTTATTTGTCATTCTCACAACACAGGAGGATGAGGAGAACGAAATAAGTACTCAGGTCTACTACTATACTACTACTATAGTGGTTAATACATAGATAAAAACATGTTTCATTAACCCTATCCTACTAAAAACATATACAAAGAAAAATAAAATAAATAACAATAGGTAGGGTGTGCTGAAACTACAGTGACACGTTATTGCCCTCCCTCTGTGTGAATAACTCTCCTTTGATTGCTGCTGACAAATTCTTTCTATTCTGTTGGCATTAGGACATTTAGTTTTTTCAGTGTTCAGGAGCACTTTCAAATCCCATTAATAGTTATCTTTTTTATTAAGTTGGAGGAAGTTATCAAACATAGAAATGCCATAATGGAGTTGCTGACATTTTATAATATATGAAGTTTTGTTATCCTACCAAGAAATGGCTCACAATTTAGTGCTTTTACTGCTGTGGGAAACAGCCGTTAAAAGCTAAAACAGTCAGCTTTGATGGAACTTATTAATTGGGTTTTATATCATCTTAGACTGAAACAGGCCCCGATCCAGAATCCATTTTAATTTGAGCAGTCTCACTCTTGAGGAAACTCTGATTTACAAATCAACATTTGGCCTAAATGATACAATTAAAGAGGAAACATAATGATATGATTAGGCTGTAGCATACCAGACAAGTTCAATTGGGTTTAGAGGCGACCTACAATTATTGGGCACATCTTTGTCTATGTGTTCTTTTTACAGGGGATTTATGGGGTTGGTGAATGACAGCATGTGTCGCGGGTTCTTCTTTGTGGCCTGCATTCACATAAACTGCTGCACAAATCTGTTTTATCTGGCAACTCGCTCGATTTCCTGTACGCTGTCTGATCGCTGGCCAGCAGGGCATGATGTTGACCTGGGAGCGTGGTTTAAAACACTGCATGAACTCCTGAACAGTAGCTCGAACAGAGGTTTGGAATGTAGTTTTTGATGCTGGCAACAGTTGTGCATCTCTGGGGCTCACTAGGTTGATGTGGGATTTATACAAGATGTGTTCTTTTAACAGTGATAAATTCTCAAAATAAATAACAGATAGGCTAGTATAACCATACAGTACATTAACACATTAAATCTTCAGGACAATATGTATTTGCTATGCATATACTGTGGGAGAAAAAGTTCTCTCAGGTCCAATTCTGCGGCTGGTTCAGATGAGTTTTATTCACTGTGCTGTGGAGACAGAAGTTCTCAAGAAGAGGTAACATTCTCTCTGACCTGAAGGAAATTCTGACCAGGGTTCTTAGATAGATAGACAGATAGATAGATATTTATTGATCCCAAAAAATGGGAAATTACAGTGTTACAGCAGCACACAAAATATACATACATACAATACACATGAAATAATAATAATAATAATAAAATATAAGAATAAAATATAAGAATATAAGAAAAAATATTTAAATATATACAAGATGGGAAAACAAAATGTACAACTGCTTAAGTAATATGCTAAATGTATGCTAAAATGTAAATGAACCAATCGTGCCGGTCGCCCTTATGCAATATTGTGGTGTCTAAAAGTCTCATCTAGCACCCAGGAATGACTTGTTGAAGAGTTTTATTGCCTGTGGTTGGAATGATTTCCACAGGCAATAAAACTCTTCAACACGTCATACAAGGTTACAGGAAACGGAATAAACTGAAGGCTGAGAAGATATTTAAGTTTGTCTGAGTAGATTTGCATAGGCTCAATACTGTCTGCTCCAACTTATCCAAAGTGCTTTGATTAGTTATGTTGTGAGTCTCTGTTGGAGCCAACCAGTGGCAATAGTGTAATGTTTCCTCTTAACCAAAGCTAGAGAAAAGGCAGATAGACGTAATTAAATCAGGAGTCAATATAAGTTTGTTGATCAGGTAAAAGAGCATGTGCCCCCACCCTTCCTCCACGCAATTGCTAGCAACCAAGGAGGACATGGAGGATTACAAAAACACGGTGGACTCTTCAGAAGAAGTCATTATCTTCACTCGAGTTTCTGCGCGGGAAAGTTGCCTGACGATAACTATTTCTAAACACATCCATGCTAAGAAATACAGAGAGAGTTGTTGGCTTGAATGTAACAGACGTTCATTACTATAAAAACTTAACGCACTAAAGCTTTCAAGTAGCATTGAAACTGCGGTATCCATTTATTGTATTGTTGATGGCCATAGATCATAACAGCTAAATTTGGTCATCCAAAATGTCTCACTTCAGCATGAAGGAGTTCCTCTTTGTTTCGTGACTTGGCTTCACGTCACACAAAGTCCTTCAGGGAATGACAGACAACTTAATTTGTGTTCAAATTAGACAACGTACATGTGCGTGTGTTTTTTTTTTTACGGTGATAACTAGTCTAAGTAAATGACAAACATACGCTACTACTGTATGGTTATAAAGTACATTAACACTCAAATCTTCAGAACAGGGTGAATGTGTGCCCATGCTTGTGTGACCTGCTTCATCCAGTGCAGAGTTTGCAATATGTGTTTGCAATGAATGAACAAATTAGGGAACTATGTGCAATTTCTCTACCATCCAGCAGCACTTCCATTTACGGCAATGACCTGTGGTATCAATGTGCTCAAATGGTGATGTAGGCATAGATGTTGCAGGCATCTCTGGTAAAACTGAGCAGTCCAAAATGTCTCACTTGCATCAATGACTTCCTCTTTACAGGAACAGTCCACATCTAAACAGTTCTACTAGCCACTTTCCCCCAAAACCAGTTTTACTATTTGCATTCACATTTGTGGCCATAGGAACTGACCATTTGTTATTATAACACAGCCATCTAACCACAAGTATGCGGAAAAGGGAAAAGACCTTGCCCTGAAGTAGGAGTCGGAGAGAGTCCCAGTAACTGCGGCCAGAGGAACTTAATAATCCCCAAATTGGTCTAGTCGGAACACAAGAAAAATGGGTTCTTGGAATGTTATGTTCTAGGAACTGCAAAAAACTGCAGCAACGACCCCTTATGTATGTCCCTTGGATTAATACACCGCATATTCTAATACCTTGTTAGAAAGATATTAGACATGTAGCACGGTTCCCCAAACGGTACGAGTTTTTCCACAACGTGTTTTCATGAATTGTTTTTTATGAATTGCAAGCATTAAATCGTCACCAACACGGTCATGCAGCACATCATTAGAAAGCTTAAAGTCTTGTGATTCCATCAAGCCCCCGCACAAAGGATAAGGTGACTTACAGCGTTATAATCATGTTATGAAGTTAAGAAACACTGCACCGTTTCTGTCTAAATCGAGCGTGCATCCCTACCTTTGTCCTCATGTCTTTATCCACAGCGGTGAAAGATATTCATAAACGTTGATTTCCTAAATCGCAAACACTCCAAGGAATTAGAATATCCAAGCCTTGTAATCCATAATTATCTGGTCCCCTCACAATCTTGTAGTTTCTGGCCAAGTTTCGACGTTCAGAAATCTAGAGAGTGCATCATTTCTCGGTTTCTATAGCTTGTAACTTTTTCCCTGTGCGGGCTAAAACGAAGGTCGACACACCATTACAATCTGTGGCTTCTACAGATCGCAATGGTCGCCTTGTTCCCAGCCAATAGCATCAGCCTATCAAGAGATACCCTCAAGCTAAGCCAATGATATCGCACAGTCTCCATTG
>NC_048411.1:24589223-24716991 GCF_013103735.1 Etheostoma cragini
TGGAAACTGCAGCACTTTTTTAAGGGTAAAAATTTAGGCGAGAAAATCATATATTTTCAAGTGATTTTCAAGAGGTATTAAACAATTTTGCAGATTCCAAGAGCTATAGATTAGTTGGATTAGAACATTATCTAGGAACTATTCTAGATTCACAACTTAAAATATTATCCGTTCAACTATGAAACCGCTTGTAAAATAATAAAATAAAATAAAAACCATATTGTGATAATTTAAGTAATAATCTTGACACCTTAGAGTTTAAATTCCCACCTAGATAATGTTCAAACCCAACCAATCTAACACTCTTAGAATCTGCAAATACTGTATGTTTGATATACACATACTTATTGTAAACATAAGCCCGATCATTGGGGTTTCCTGATCTGAACCAAATTGTCTTTCAATCCCTAGAACTTCCAGCGACGTGATGCCAAGCCACAGAATAAAGAGGAAGTCATTTATACAAGCAAGACATTTTGAATTGCTCAATTGTTGATGATCTAATAATACGATATTTTTAACACATTCTGATGACTAATGAGTACTTTACCAAATACATGTACATTTTACTGTTACAACTTCTACTGAAAGTAAAATTATAAATGCAGGAATATTTTTACACAGACTTATTGCTACTTGATCTAGACATCTTTTCAGTCATCTGCGACTACATTAATGTTTGATTTGGGGTTACTGTAAGGATATCTATCCCAGTAAAACCTTTGGCATCCTATGGCTCAATACAAACGCCGTTGTGGGTGAGCTGAGCTGGAGCACTGGAGGGCGTTTTGGTTTCCTGGTACACTAAATCCTCTGCTGAGCCCTTTTAGGGAGTTGGTGGATGTAATTGAATACAAAAAGAACAATATGATGACATGTCCAATTAATGAACCCCGAGATAAAAACCTTCTCTGTTTTCTAATAGCGGGTTTCTACATTGTACTCCCCATAGATAGATAGATAGATAGATAGATATTCATTGATCCCAAAAAATGGGAAATTACAGTGTTACAGCAGCACATAGGAAAAGATATACATACACACAACATACATGAAATGATAATAATAATAATAATAATTATAATTATAATAATAAAATATAAGAATAGATACATAAACAAAAGGAAGTATCACATCCGGTGTAATAATTACTAATTTGTTATGTCCATTTTTTTCCCTTGCCGTATAACTTGTTGATGACTCGCTAAAATCCTGCAAAACCAGTACGACAAACAAATTTCCCAGTGATGTAAGAGCACAGGAGCAGCAGGTCTGGGATTTTTCAATTGCAAAATCCAAACCACTTCCTAAAACGGCTATAATCTCACTTCCTCACCCACACCTAGTTCATGCGTGTGCTACTAACCTGCCATGCTGACAGCTTTAACAATGAGCAGACATTTCATCACCGTGTGTCTTCAATGTTACTGTTTTTATGATGGAAAAGCAGGTAATGATATCGGGTTTGATGGCCCTCAGGTGAGTAAATACTGCTTCAAAGAAATGAGGAAAGAAGGAAGGAAAACATACTGGTGAATTCCTTCTCATCTTAAAGGTCCCATGACATGGTGCTCATTGGATGCTTTTGTATACGCCTTAGTTGTCCCGTGATAGTATATCTGAAGTCTCTTCCCCGAAATTCTGCCTTGGCCACAATGAGCTTGACCAACTGCCACTTTGCATGTTTGAAAGGCATGATGTCTCTCTCTCTCTCATGGGTGGGCCAAATTCTCTGGGCAGGCAAAGCAGAGAAAGGAGAGATAACCTGGCCCCTTATGACCTCATAAGGAGCAAGATTCCAGATCGAGCTTCCATTTTTGCAAAGGCAGAGCAGGATACCCAATGCTTGGTTTACACCTATCACCATCACTAGCCCCTGGGGGGACCATAGGCAGGCTGGGGGAACGCATGTTAATGTTTAAAAACTTCATGAAGTGAAATGTTCATGCAATGGGACCTTTAAATGATGCGATCAATGATAAAAGCATCCCAAAAATGACTGAAACCCTCATGCTGCCATATAAGTCTGGTACGCTGCTACACTACACTGCTGACCTTGTGATTCTGTCTTTAATTGCTCACATGTGGTTTCTATTTTTACTTTTTATTTTATTTTATTTTTATATATTTTTTATTTTTTTATTTATCTGTAGGTCTACTTATTTCTGTCCTTATGATCCTGCAACAACTGAATTTCCCTTCTGGGGATTGATAAAGACTCAAATTAATAAAGTCTAATAAACGTTTTACCTTTCATTCATCCTCCAGCTGAACAGTGATGTGTTCTTGGAATATAAAGAAAAAGTCTAAAAAGAGGAAGTCAAATCAATCACAAAGGTCCATAGAGAAATATGTCTCAGCTTTATTAATAACTTTTTTCCTCTTCAAAACTCATTAAGACAGAAATTATAAAACAGTATTTACACCTTGTTTCTCTGTTTGTTTCTAACTTACAGCATTCCGAAGAGAATGAGGGACAATGAGTTTCCCCTCCCCCCAAACTCTAATCGCTCCTTTCTCTCTGTTCAAAGTTAAAGTAATGACAAAAGGCTTTTGGATGTAAAAAAAAAAAATTTAAATTAAATAAACGAAACATAAGGATTTACAGGCATTTGTGCAATAAACTGAGAGTACAAATTGAAAACAGGTGAAGGAGAATATCTACAAAAGGAACCTTCCTTTGAAAAGGGAGTTTGTGTGTGTGTGTATAAATCAGGAATTAACACACGCAAACATCATTAAAGGTGAGTCAGTGAGCTCATTTCAGAAGCTTGGGAGACATGACAACTAAAAAAGGAAGCAAAAAATAAGCTTTGTCATGTTTAGGGGTCAGCAGATGAAGATGACTACAACATCTTGGTCAGTAACAGTATTGGGAAAGAAGCAAAGCTGAACTTTGGCAATTTTGTGGCTTTTTTCAACAAAAATACTGCTTTCCTTGTTAAAGTGCTTTTATTTTTAAATCACGAAAGAGTCCAGACTGTTCCCACTTCCTTCAATCGCCAAAAATGGAAAACAAGAAATGCGTAGTTTTTGTATAAAATACATATAAACAGAAACATTTCTCAGAAGCAGAGCTGCTCTATGCAGAGGAAACCCCATTGGTTGAGTGAAACGTCAGCAGCTGCCAAAATTAGCCACTGTAGCTTGATACTCCCCGGGCTTTATTTAAGATAATTACAATAATAATAACAAGATGATTGTTTCTTCAATATTTAAAGAACAATATTTGCCATTATCCCTATCCAGTGCCAGCCCCAGTTGTGACCTCAGCACTCTGTACGATTCTCAGCGACTGAGTCACAGAGTGTTGGCACAAACCTGAGAGGAAATGGTTTTATTACCTGTTATTAAGCAGCAGGAATCATCGTCAGAGGTATTTTCATGACCTCACAGACGGGCTGGAAGTTATGCAATGTTTTCCTGAGTAGAAACTCATCTTTAAATCCAATATTTGCACTGCACCGGACTGGCGAGAGGAAACGTTTGAACTTTGATTTGGTCCTCGGCAAACATTAACTGGAAGAATCCGTTAACAACGTACGAGATAACAAAAATTCATTTTAAAATTGAATTTAACAGATTTAATTGGGTTAACAGATTAAAACTACTTTCCTGTGAGATTTGTGCGGAGATAGATATGTGACCGAATCACAGAATAATATCACAAATGGCAACATAGCCGTTAGCATGCTATCAAAGTCTTGGGGGAGGTGTAGTTTTTGAATGCTAACAATCCAGTTCAGTAGATACCAGTTTGTCATTATTAACATATGAATATTGTGGACATTAAACCATGGAGAAATTATCTGGTTTTCAGAAAGAAATTCTTTATGAGAAAATAAACGGAGGTACAGGGACTTCAGCTCTGGACATTAGCGAGCTAGCTTAGCTTGACTTTATGCAAACTACCCTCTAAACAACAATGTGAGCCAATAGTTGACTATTTTTAATTGTTGTAAATTTTACATTGATTGTGTTTACTTTCTATCATAAAACATCTACACATAACTGTTTCTCAGACAACAGAATAGGTCACAAGATGTATAAAGTGCATGAAAAGGGTCATTTTAGTTTTAATTCTAATTTATATTTAACCTAGAAGTCCATCATGTATCTTCCTAGCTGGTAAGCTATGTTTGGCTGTATCCGTGGCTTCACCCACTGAAGTTTTACTCAACCAATAATATTCCTAAAATTCCAATCTGCTGTGATTTTAGGGTTATGGAACGCCCCGTTGAAATATGAATAGTGTTATTGTGAACATTTTCCCGTCAAAATAAAATAAATTTGACAATACCACAGTGTATTTAGGCACCAGGTAAACTGGACACCAGACTCAAATTAAAGTGTTTTTTAAGGCAGTGTAAAACGAGCTCAGAAAGTCCCATAAAGCCTCCAGAGGATAGGTTTAATAAACGGGCT
This sequence comes from Etheostoma cragini, assembly GCF_013103735.1. Taxonomy (NCBI): domain Eukaryota; kingdom Metazoa; phylum Chordata; class Actinopteri; order Perciformes; family Percidae; genus Etheostoma; species Etheostoma cragini. The sequence goes on from NC_048411.1 coordinate 24,593,649, forward strand.
GTGACTTTAACAAAGTAATGTCCAAGTTAACTGACAAAGCATCCAGTTCAGCTCAAATGAGTCAGTCTTGTATTTAAATCGTTTGCATCCTGTGAACAAGAGAAAACAACAGAACAACTCAGACCCACAATGCATCAGTACATAAACAAACGTGTCTCATTATTCTTTAGATTATCACCACTCATGTCTTTGGCAGAAAACTGTCTTACACTCAAACACATTAAATCAATTTTCCATTACTTATTTAGCAAACTGTCTGCTTGCTTCAACTTCTATTTTCATTTTTTAGCTAAAATGTTTATATCTGAGTTTCGGAAACATTCAAAATATTTAATTTAATTAATATTTAATTTTAATGTGCAAAACCCTAAAAACCTACTGACTCAAAAGAACAGCAAGTTACTTTTCTTGGTCTTTTCTTAAAAAAAAAAAGAAAAAAAACTTGTGACATTTAAGCTTTCCCAAAGTAGGAAAACCTGAAAATATTCATTCCTACTCATTTGAAAACATCAGTTTTTGTCAAGCTTTCCCTATCAGATCCACACTGAAAATAGAAATACAAATGTTTCATAATTCCTCCTTTAGGACAGGAGGAGTCCTGTTTCGGTTAGAGAATGAATTATATTTTCTGCGGAACAGAGAACAAATAATAATATTACCACATATTTCAGTATGACCACAACAGTGCTTCAGTAGTTTCCCTTCCACAGAATTTCACACCATTGGATCCTCGACAGAAGTGAAATTGGGGGATTTGAAAACTGTTTAATTAAGAATCTGATGCTGTTCATTTTTAGAAACGCAGCAACATTAAAGAAAATAACTCCCCCCCCCTTCACAAACTCAGAAATCTTCAGGTTGTGATGATCTGTGTTTGAAATTAATTATTGTTTTTTTGTATACTTATTTCTCTTCAGCGTGCATTGTCTATCCCTATTCCTGAAGTCCTACATTTCCCAGAGTCCCATTTCACAACATTTAGGAGAGAAGATGAGAACTCGGATTTTTATGTATTAAGTGTAAAAAAACAAAAAAACATGTAGTGGCACTGAAAGCGGAGCAGCAAAGATGAGAGAAAAAAGTGAGCGTGGAGCTTACTATTAACACAACTTTGCATTCTGGTATATGTAGTTGGAAATCAATCTCTACCAATAATGTCTCGTTGTGTGAACGCCGAAAACATCTCCGCAAGAATAACAAGACTACAAAGCAGTCCTTTCTCTTTGGTTTTAAAAACATAAAATCAAATGAATGATTCACTTTTCATGTTGTTTATCTCCCAAAAAAAAAAAAATCCATGAAATTTGACTGTGGTTCTGCTAGAAATTAAGCAAAGAAAAATCTGTCTAAAAAAAAAAAAGTTTTAAAAACGATATTTCCTTAAAAATCGCCTCAGAAGGTACAGTAAAATACAACTGGAGTGTGTGCAGTTCTGTGAGCTACACGCATTGTGATAATCATAAAATATACAACATTGTTTCCCATGAAACGGACAGTGTGTGGTCAATGTTGGTGCTGAACAGGGTGTTTGTACGGTGGCCGACAGGGGCAAACACCCTGCAACTTCATAAAAAACACGCAAATAGACACAACACAAGCAAATTAGGAAAACAAAAACATCTTCATTAATTTGACAACACATGCACAGCATTTAGCAAACAGGCTGCAAATACACAAACGATGCAAAAAGAAAAGCGCACACTCTCGCAAAAAACGCTGCATCCAGATTACACAACCCTCTAGGGGGAGCGCTAAGTGGAACAGATAGATTTTCAACCCTACTGAGTGAGAGGAGAGAGAGAGAGAGAGAGAGAGAGAGAGAGAGAGAGAGAGAGAGAGAGAGAGAGAGAGAGAGAGAGAGAGAGAGAGAGAGGCATGTTCAGTCTCAGAACAGTACAATTGCTTTGAGATCATAGACTGTAAATATTAAGTCTACGTTTGAGATATGTTTTCTCTCGTTTGGTGTGTGTTTCTCTAGTTTATCGGCTCCCAGGTGATACTCTATCAGCAGAGACGTGTCTGTAAACATGTGGTAATAAAAAGGTTGAGCGCTCTCTCCCCTTTGGGGTTGGAAATCCAGCTGTTCCACTTAGCGCTCCCCCTAGAGGCCTGGAGAACTTCCATTGGGTAATATGGATGCAGCGCTTTTTTTGTTGCATTTCCTTTCAGGGATTGTGTGCTTTTCTTCGTGCATTATTTCTCTATTTGGTTGTGTTATTGACTTGCTGCGCATGTGTTGTAAAATTTATGAAGGGGTTTTCTTAATTTGCTGGTGTTTTGTCTATTGGCGTGCGTTTCATTAAGTCGCGGTGCATTGGCCCCTGTCGGCCACCGTATATTTGGCTACAGAAATACAAGCAACAGTAAATGTTTGCTGTTCAGAGTGCACCTCTTCCCCCAAATCTAATTTACAAAAAATAGGAAACCCAAACCTAACCACTGAATGCAAAGGAACATATAACATGTAATAATACATATAAAAATCTCACGAGGCAAAATAAAAATCACATTTCTCGTCTCCACTTATTGACAATATAATATGTACATACACATCGAACTCAATAAATAAAGTCTTAGATTTCTTAAAGTATTTTCTAGTCAGAATGTGAATGCTTCCCTCTTTTGGTTTCTGTTCCCACCAAGTCTGGTGATGGCCATTTTGGTCACATAAACACATGCACACACACAGACACACACACACAGACATCCCAACCCTCTGAAAAAAGTAGGCAAGGACTCAAAGTGATCTGAAACATTGACCACCTTTGGAACAACCGATTCCTACACAACCTCCCTTTACAGATCTGTCATCAGTGGAACTAAATATCGAGGCATGGGGGGAAGGTTGTTCCCTTACACATTTAATACACCGCAATTATAATAATCATATTGATTGTCTTAGTCACGATACAGACTGGCTGTCTATTGCTGATAAATCTCTTAACAACTCTGGGATAAAGGCTCTGGTCTTTTAATGATTCTATCCAGGGCACAAGAAGGGAAAAAAATGATATAGAAATCCAACCCAAAAATAGTCTTGTGTGTACGTCTCACACAGAATTCATCAATAAATATCTTACTAGTTAGAACTCCGCTAATGTGCTCGTGCTGTCTTTGTCTACTAGCTGTATGGATGGTGAGAAGGGGATGCAGGATGCTACACATGCGGCGGTGGGTTTGGTTTGAGGCTTGCGGTTTTACCACACTTGACGACGTACACACATAAATGTATGTACGTCGTCAAGAGTAGTGGGAGAAGGAGTCTCCCTGAGTTTCTTATTAAGGAAAGTGAATTGGAAAACACACACACATCTCAAAACACACAAACACACATACAAAAGGAAACGTGCAAATTGGTGAGGCCTCTGAATGACGACGATGGGTGAGAGACAGAAGAGCTTTCTGGTCCAGGCAAGCAGGTCCTTCAGATCTTTGTCATCGGTTAATACACTAAGGAGCATACATACACACACACACACACATCTGTCAACGAACTACCACCGGTGAGTGTTTACGGTGAGTCTTTATAAAGTTCCCATTGTAAAAAGGGGGCATGTCTGTGTGTGTGCATGTGTATGTCTAATCCTTGCATATTTACAAAATATGCATGCACATGGCTTGTCTCTTTATGTCAGTGTGTCTGCATTCCCACTCTCTCTCTCTCTCTCTCGCTCTCTCTCACACACACACACACACACACACACACACACACACACACACACACACACACACACACACACACACACACACACACACACACACACACACACACACACACACACACACACACACACACACACACCTCCCCTCACCTCCCCTCCCCTCCCCAGCATACATTCGAGTGTAGTAGTGCATGCATGCAAACGTAAGAGTATGTAGGGGGTCAAATGCTGTTTCCCAGCTGGCTGTGGTGGTTGTCTGTGTGCGGTGAGTTCTGCCCGTTGAGGAGGAGAAGCGTTGTCTCGTCCGGTCCGTTCTCCGTAGGGGTGGAGTTCGCTCCCAGGTCCGTGATGGTGATGGTGGCGGAGGCGTTGGTGGGGGGATGTGTTTGATCCAGGTTAATCGCGTTGTGGCTGCTCTCTGGGGACTGGGGCGTGCTGTCCAGACGGGACGCCATCAGACCGTTCTGGTACTGGGCACGTGTGACCTGAAGGTAAGAGGGGAGATCAAAACTGAGAATTGTTGTTGTCTTCGCTCTACCAGAGGTAAAGATTAAAAGTTTGAAATTTTGGGAGATAAGATTTTTTGGTTTCTTGCTCATGAATTAGATATGGTCAATACCACTCCATCCATCCATCCATCCATCCATCCATCCATACATACATATGAAGCTACAGCCATATACTGAATGGACAGATATGAGATGTTATATCCATCTTCCAACTCTCAGCAAAGAAAAGAAGAAAGCAAAATCACTAAAATGTAAACCTCTACCTAAAGGGGAAGCTATCCCAGGAAAAATAATTACACCATACAGATATATACATATACTGGTATAAACACTTTATATCAGTAAGCACTGATTGGCACGTAAATAAAGGCCTAGACAACTAGGTTAAAATGTGTCTCTATTTGGTTGAAAATTGTAGTTTAATATAGATAAACTTCATATATAATGACTAAACAGAGCACTGTGCATGCTGTTAAGATGGTTTTTTTCCCCTGGTATTGGAACAGAGGGCACTTATTTTTAATGTCTCCATCTTTACACTTACTAACTCTATCAAAGATTAAAACGTATAGCCAACCTTGACAAACTGCAGGTCGGTGAGAGCTCGTACGTAGAAGTCGGGTGTGTACTGCTGCAAGGGGAGGCTGTTGTTGAGCTGGCTGTTGCTGCCGCTGATGGAGAGGGACTCTGTCCGGTCGGCTCCGCTCAGAGACGTTGTGCGGTTCAACCCGCTGATGTGAGATGGCGAACGAAACTCTGCACACACGCAACACACACACACAAACACACAAACAAAAGGTTAAAACCGCTTCTGTGTAGACAATTATGTGGTAAGGCTCTATCAGAACATCCTGCATACAAAAAAATAGGAACACTTCACTAAGGGAAGCTGTGGCGTGGGCTTTACACTACTGTTTTAAAGCCATTCATGAATTAATGGCTCTATGATGCAGGGGGACCTCGAGAGCGCAAGCTGCAGTGTAGGATTGAATGAAGGTTAACGTTAATGATATGAATGACTAATGTGACACACAAGGTATAATGAATGCATAAAATAACATCTAAAAAACTTAAATCTATGAGAGCAAGAGCGACAGAGGGCGCTAAAAAAGGGGGGGGGGGTTAATGCTTAGTTATTTCAAAAAAACTCATGACCATCTATACTGTAGATGTCCTTTGGATCACTATCACATCAGCAAACTGGTGCCTCTCTAACACAAAAAGGCAGTGACCCATAAACATTTCCAATAGCATACCAAGCAGTGACTCAGATTGTGTTCATAAGGATGACCAACACCAACCAAACTTGTCGTCTACTAACATACTTACAAAGTAGAATTTTGTATTTGTAATTTGTATTAAGTGTTGGGGAAGTGCAGGATGCAAACCAAGGTATGACTTAATAAAAAAAGTGAAATTTAAATGGATTAAATACTGTTATACCTCAAAAGTAAGTTGACTGTATTCAAGTTAGGACAAGATTGGCAAGTGTGAACTTGTAAAAAGAGGAGAATGCTTGTTTCACCAAACAAAGAACCACACTTCACACTCATGCTCTTTACCAGCTGCTGTGCATCATTACCAGTAGCTGTGAGTCTTCCAGCAGGGGGCCTCAGTGAATCATGGGAAACTGTTTTACCTGGACACGTCAACTGCATTAGCTTTCAAAGAATTAGGCTAGCTAGTTAGTCATGGTGTCCTACGGCTTATGTCCTAGTTAGTGGTTAGATTCACTTTTTTATGTGACAGTATGTATTTCGTTGATATTCAATAAATTAATTCTTAAGATCTAGTTGGCAACTTTTCTTTATTTAGATGTACAACTGAAAACCAAAGCACTCAAAGTGGCTTTTCCAGCTACAATTAGCACTCATGTGAGTCCTATTTGACGTGCAGACGTAGGAAAAATTGAGATTGTCTAAACAACAAATACAAATATTTTTATTATTGAATCAGAGTGCAATTTGTTGTTTACGTCACTCTAAAAGCAGAAAGTGCACAGTTGTTTAAGCAGGACGTAAGGTTTTCTTGCTTTTCCGTTTTCTCATTGTCAGTCCCTTGTGTTGAGTAACGTTCAGTTACTGAAAAGCCAAAAAGTGTAATACTAACATACATACTATAACCAAACATGAAAAGAAAGTATCCAAGTTTTTATTTTGATGCTTAAGTTTTAAGAACATAAAATCTTAGGGCTGTGCTCAAAAAGGTTACCAAAGCCAACACACCCCTCATTTGTTTGAAAAAAAAGATATGTGTATGAAATATGTATCTATAATACATTTGATTAACGTTAGAAAAGTTACCCACTGGATCTTCAAAACCTACAAAAATTCAGTGAAGGTTTTAGAGCATCCACTTGTGACCTGGTGCACGCAGTTAGTGTTTTTAAAAATCCAAGTGGACCCAATTCCAAGCACTCCTACCCTAATCCCACATTTAAATTTTTTGGGGCATTATTATTCCTTTCTTTGACAGGACAGCTGAAGACTTGAAAGAGGAGAGAGGGGGAAAGCAAAGGGTTGCATGTCGACAATTGAACTCAGGCCCGCGGTGTCAAGGAATAAACCTCCATATATGGGCGCCTGCTCTACCAACTGACCTATCCGGGCGCCCTTAATCCCACATTTTATTATGAAAAGACAATTATTTCAACATTTTCATTATTAATTAAAAGACTGAGTTGGTACAGGGATCACATTTGGAACTGGGCATTTGTGACTTAGAAAAGGAAAGATTTTTTTATTTAAACTCTGTGGTGCTCTAAAAGACTACAATCTAGTTCAGCAATAAATGCCATGCTAAAGGGATAGTTCCGATATTTTGAAGAGGGGTTGTAAGAGGTACGTATTCATAGTCAGTGTACTCCTGACAGTAGATGGCGGTTGGCACGTCGTTCACTGTCGGAAAGGGCTGTCTGAGGGCAAGGTAAAATTTATGAAAATATTCTGTGTATAGCGTGCCGATATTGACTTTTCTAGGAGGCAAACATACATTTTCATTTTGCTGCTGCCCTGTCCAGAGCAGCACAATGCTTAGCTTCTGTGTTGGTACTTTTGCCTGTTTCTTCAAACTGGAAGCTGGCTGACCGCCATCTGTAATCCACTGATTATTGATAGGTACCTCATACAACCCCACTTCAAAATATCCAAACTACCTCTTTGAGTCTCAAAAACTAAGGTTAACACTGTACCATGAGAGTGAGGGACAGGACAACAATAACCAAAACTCACAGGCTGCATCTCAATAGCCCCACATTCTCTCCTTCTTTCCAATTATTGATGTAACAGTTACAGTGATCTTAGACCTGAATACTCCCATAAAACAAACATAGGAAGGATGATGATGTCCCATCCTTCTCCCTTCTTGCCTTAAAGGTACTAACGTTTTGTTAGATAAGCTCTTTGATCAACTGTATTACTTGGCAACGACTGGATTGGTGGCGTTTTACCCCTGGGTCTCCTCTGTACTCCTGCTTTCTTGTGCATATGCTAATACTGAAGTGATGTCACAATTGTTCATCACAAATTCCCAGAGCCCGAGGTGTTGACTTCAAATTGCTCGTTTTATCCCATCAACAGTTCAAAACCCAAAGATATTCAGTTTACTACCATGAAAGACTATCAAAACCAACAAATTCACATTTCAGAAGCTAAAACCAGAACTAACTCAACTAACTCAAGAATAACTCAAATGTTTACTTGATTAATCATCTGAACTTGGCAAAAAAAACAGTAAGCAAAGTTTTACTGTTAAAAAAATCAATTGTGATTGCTCTCTGTTGGACAAAAGATGTAATGCAACACATCTTGGATATTTCAGTTAGAGTTTACTTTTATTTGATTAGGACAATGCACATTAATGAAATTAAATGCATCAGTGTAACTGTAGTCCTAGTTACACACAGAAAGGCCCAGAACAACCTGGATTCAAACACAGAACCTTCTTGCTGTGAGGCAGAAGTGCTAACCATGCTGCCTGTAATATTGTAGTTTGTTGATATTATACTACATAAACACTACTATGATAAGCGATGAAAACCAAAACGTAGATCATCATTCTGCCAAAAGAAAATTTGAATTCACATCATGCAGTAAAATGAACGCTGACCTACACCTTCAAGTGTTTGCTAGGAATGATGGACTTGCCAACTTCTCACTACCTCCTAAAACAGATTTGTTTGGTTGAACAAAGAGCTTATTTGGCAAAATGTAGCTGTCATTTTGGAACTCTTTGCTGTCCGTAAAGGGTAAATCTACATTGAATGACACAGAAAAGGAAAATACTGCTACGTTGCTGTCTGTGAGGTGAAACCTTTGGCCATAATTGGTGATATAACTGTAGGTATTTTATCACTAATTTGGGCGTGTATGGAAATGCAAGCCATAATCCATTGTTTCAACCCATGAAGAGCAGTGCAAACACTATCTTCTGCCCTCTGTGATTAGGCTTCAATTTCACTTTTGACAGACTCCTAAAGCAGCAAAACAAAAATTTCAAAGCCACACCTGGCGAATGAAGAGGCAGGCCTGCCTGCCCACTCAAGCACCACCCCCCCCCCCCCCCCCCCCCCCCCCCCCCCCCCCCCCCCCCCCCCCTCCCCCGGAGCATCAGCCCATCCTCGGTGTTAAAAAAGGACCCAGACATGCCGGAGTTTACCTGGCCACCGAGAGAACAGAGAAAGCCTTTTAAAGGAACAGTATCGAGGACGAGGTGCAGCCACTGAGAGGAGAAAAGGAAGGAGGCAGGAGGAGGTGATCGATCAACAGAAGGAGGAAGGGGTTGAAGGGGAGGGAGGAAGAGTGAGACACTGGGAGAGACACAAAGACAGATCTGCTTCCAGATTGGACAAGGACATGCAAAACCATGGAGAAATTCTCCAACAGCAAGATCACACAGATTGCACTGTAGAAAATGACAACGATTGATGAAATGGGTGAATAAGGCTGATGATGTTGAGAAGGAAGGACGGAAAATGAAAAAAAAAGAAAAAAGAAATTGGATTCACAAATCTTTTTGCTCTCTTCCTGAACCACCTGAAAAATGAGCTGCGTTGAGATGAAAAAGAAAGGAAACACAACATTTGTCTTTCCAGGTCGTCGTCATGTCAAATCAGGTGTTCAGGGCCTTAAACTGCTGCCATAAGCCAAAAACTCACACAGTCAACCATTGTGTTGGGGTTTTTCACAACTTTACTTGAAAAAGTAAATAGGCAGGATTCCACGTTTAAAATTGTGCACCAATTACAGTATCACTTGTGCTTTTATTTATTAGTATAATCTGAATTCTTTTTTTCTGTTCTAGCGCCAACACAACAACTTTTTTTAAATGGAAAAAAAAGACTCTAAACTTCTTCAATGTCTAAAAACAACTGTAGAACAAGAACTTTGTCTTAAAATGGTTTGATTTAAGTCAGTAAATATCTATATAAATATATACACATATGACCAGGCATTCAGTGCTAGCTTCCAGTCCTTTTAGTCAGCTTCCCAGAGCATGTCATAGGTGTGCAAAGACGGGAGGAGAAGGCCAAAATCATTTGATGTGCCGGTCTTTCTGTCATTAAGACGCATGACGCAGGATAAACTGTGGCAGACAGAGATTTGGAATAAAATAGAGGGAGAGAGCTTGAAAAGTAGACCAAGACAAGACAGACAGACAAGCTGACCGCTGAACCCAGCAACCAGCAACAAAATGGAGGAAAACTGCCAGAGAGAAGAAAAATCAATAGGAGTGTATTGTAGTGAGGGGAGGAGTTCAAAGGTCATCAACAAAATCCACTTACAACACAGGAACCCTCACGAATTTCTCAGTAAAGTCAAACCAAATCCAGTACAACAGACTAATTGATTAATTCACTGTTGTCAGATGTTCCCAAGCAAGTCAACCACAAGACGATGGTGTTAGACACGTGTGTGTTGGTGTTTGCACGTTAAATCTGATATATCCAAAACTAAATCCCTGCATTTGTTTTGAACTGTGCGGACCAGTTGCCCCATGTTTAGAGTTTATCAGATGAAAACATATTGTTGAAAATCCGAAATTTTCTTAAACTTCCGATACTCAATGAAAGTCATCTGATGTGCAATTATTTAAAGTTGCAAATAAACTTAATTGTTGCCGTCTTGTGCTGCATTTTTGCTGTTTTTGTCTGTAAACTGTGCTGCTATTCTCTTTTAAAAAAGCAATACCGTGATCTCAATAAACTACTCTGGTAAAATAAAGTTTAAAAAACTAAAACAACCGAGGTGCCTTTTTGATTAATGAGGACCGTCTCCGTTAATTAACAAAACAAATGAGCAGGACTTATCACATCATTAATGATGTTCAATCAAAATAAAAAAACAAAATTGTAACTACTAATGTTTTAGACATTTCACACTAAATTAAACTAAATAGACATTTATGAGAGCACCATGGTCTGTTGCACCCCTTTTGTCCCACTATGTGGCAGTAGAGGTGTTTAAACCTAATAAATTAGAGGAGAGGATAGGAAAAGCGGAGGTTTTAGACTCACCCAGTGTGGGAGCATTGAGCGCCATGACACCGTAATATGAGAAAGGTCCAGTCTCAAACTTCATGTTCTCGTTGCCGGCCTCCACTTCCACTCGTCCCTGAAAAGAAGACAACAGAAATAAACATGGATGTTGTATGAGAAATAACAACTTTCAATAGCAGTGTTTATTATCAATAAATAGTCTAAAGTACTTGCCAAAAAATCTGAAAAATGTGTGCTAGAATTTCCCAGAGTCCAAGGTGATGTTTTTAAATGTCTTAATTTTTACAACCACCAGTTTAAAACCCAATAGATATTTAGTTCCGGCGCATTAAATTCTTACATTTAGAACAAGCAAGTGTTTGATAAATTTGCTTCAAAATGACTAAAACGATTATCAAAATAGATAGATTTTCTGTTGATTGATTTATTGACGAATTGTTGCAGCTCTAAAAAGACCCACAGACAACAATGATTACTAATTCTTGTAAAAAAAAAACTAAGTTTGAATGAAACTACCCAGTTTGGCCTCTAGAGTGCAGTGCAATCACAGGCCGAAACAAGGTGGCATACAGTATTTATGTAATATTGATTGTTCTCTGGAGATACACTGCATCATTTGTGGTAGGAAACATGTTTATTTTGGCCACTTTTAGTCCATATTGAGCACTCAAGATTCACACATTTAAACAGATGTGGGATGTGATGCAATTGACGAGGAGGAAGGTGGACCTGCTAGAGGTTCTTTGTAAAATTAAGGAGCAGAGGGATGGAAACAGAGTCAGAAAGGCAGATGGGGTGGAGGAGAGGACAGAAGGGGGTTAAGAAGGCCTCTGTGTTAGTAGAGTGAGTTGGCCTGAATTGGACTGCTGGAATGTGTGAACAGCAGAAACAACACAGCACAGTTAATCCACACAGTCATCTCTTCTTCCCTCCATCCTCCTATCCCCCCCCCTCAGAGACTGGGCAGATGAAAGCCGAATAGGTGGTAAATAAAAGAGACAAAAAAGCAAAGGACAAACAGGACAGCGCATGGAGCTCGCTGTATCTGACAGTGCCGAATAAATTAGGATAGTCACTATAAGATCTTTAAAGCTTTTGTGCGTAACTTTTTTTATATTGTTGAACTACCGTTACATTAAGCCAATGCCAAATGAGTTGAGACAAAGCTAATTATCTGTAAGACTTTCAGCTCCACAAAACACTCTCTGTAATTCTCAGTATGGCTGTGTTTAGAAAATGGTGTCATCTGGCAACTTTCACTTCCTCGGTTACTAGCAATTATGTAGAGGACGGGTGGGGCTAGTGCGCTATCATATTGTTGTATTAACTTAGAATTCCTCATGCGGGAGCGAGAACCTACACACTTTAGCTTTAATTAATTAAATTAATTTTAATGTAATTCCTCTGAGGAAGTTTATTCGTGGACTATAACCTCTGCCATGGGGGCTTGCTTACACCTGTGCAACATAGTTTTTAAATTCCGGATTTTAAAGATCCAATCAAATTCAAATATGTCAGAAAGAGCTGCAGGGATATGTACTTAAAATGATGCACAAAACATTTACACTATTTTGTTTTCGAATTAACAGTGCCGCCGTAAAGTCCATCACACCGTACGTCTATATTTCACTGATATAGCCATACGAAGTGTTGGAACAAGCAGAAACAGAATACATGTGTGATAGAATGTAAAAACAAATTTGTAAAGTTAAAGGTATAAATGAAAGATGGGTATACAAGGTTGTATTTGTTTTGCTCTCTACTTGTATGTTAAACCATCCAATATAGGTTTATAATTACTGACTCACAGATCATTAACAAACAAGGTCCATCCTTGTACTACTACTCAACAACAACAAGATATTATATCTAACATAAATGGGACGATCAAATTACCACAATCAAGTTCAATGTATGTTTCTCTTTAAGACCTACTGGAATGAACTAGTCAAGATAAACATAAACTATCTAAGAAAACTATCCTCTCGTCCAAATTTAGTTTAGAAACCTGGCTTGGATATTACAGGGAAGGGATGAAGGGAGGGATGGATGAGGGGGGGTAGAAGGGGGTGCTGATGTATCTGCCACCGAAGTTACAAAGTAGGCTGCTGCCGTCACAGAAGCTGTGCTGAATTAAGCTCAAATTTCTCCTCGGCTAAACAGCGAGCCAGCGCTTCTCATCCAATGCCAAAACTGATCAGAACTAAAGTCTAATCTCCATCAACACTACTCTGACACTGCTGACACATTTAAAGCACAAGGTCTGACAATGTTGATGCTTCATGATTCTCACAACTAAATTTCTGTTTGTCTTATATCTGTTTGTCTTACAAAGTACTTACTGTTGCATGCAGTATGCATACAATACATACACTATACTATATAGTATACATAGTAGTATCAGTATTGGAATGCAGGTTTTGTCTTTCCAGTGATTTGGCCTCCTTATGTTTCTTAGATAATAATAATAAGATATTAATCCCCTCTCAACATATTGTCAAACTCTGTGTGTATGTAAGGGCCGGCCAGGGTCAAATACTTTACTAAATATTGTTACTTGCCTGTAACACGTTTACACAACAAAAAACACAAAAAAACACATACATGCTTTCCGAGCATGCAGAAGGCTGACTCTGAGCAATTCACAGCCATGCACGCTGTAGCGGTGCTAGTGTTTAATTAAAAAAGGGAGGCATGGGGGAGGAAGAAGACAAAGAATAGAAACAGGGGGAGGAGGACGACGAGGAGGACAGGAGTGAGAGGTGTAAGCCTGCCGTTGCTTCAGTCAGACCTGTTTCCCCAGATCTGCACTGACAGTACAGCTTGCCAACACTTGGAGCAACATACTGCACTTACATCTGGCTATTTAAAAAAAACAGGCCACAGGTGGGTCATTGTGGTCCACCAATGACACAGTATGACATATAATTAACCCTGGTCACAGGCTTAATCATATTTGTTTCTTATGTCTCATATGAAAAACAACTGTGGAATTTTCAGGATAATTATTCTTCACATCCTCTGCAGTCTCAGCTGGTAACAATTGCGATAAAATCTGCTTTAAACTTGAATGAACACACACACGCACGCACGCACGCACGCACGCACGCACGCACGCACGCACGCACGCACGCACGAAAGTTTGGCCACCCACGGTTAACATTTGTGTTAACGTGCATAAAGAAGCCGAGAAAAAATGGAAAAAAATCTCCAAAAGGCATCAAATGACAGATTAGACATTCACATAATATGTCACAAAAAGTTAGATTTTATTTCCATCATTTACGTTTTCAAAATAACAGAAAATTGAAAAATGGCATCTGCAAAAGTTTGGGCACCCTGCAGAGTTAATCCTTGTACTGCCCCTTTTTCTTGGTCTTTCAGATCTTGCTTTACCTTCCACTGTTCCTGGTGACGAACAGAGGATATTGGCATCTGAAAACGCTTTGCTATCTTCTAATAATAATATTTATTTAGTAATACATACAGTACTTATAGACAAAATGTGACCGAAGTAGGCAACAACTTAGGAAGAAAAATGCAGCAGGAGAAAACAAAAAGGGCACTCTGCTCCGCAGCACAATCAATTGACTTCTGATGGAAATGTAAAGGTAAACTAAAGGTACTGCTGCTGGTTAGACAAAAAGGGGCACTGCTGCACACACAATTATGTTAAAAAACATAATCTTTCTTAATTGACTTCAGAGTGGTCAGAACACCCCTCTTTGCTACACAATCATTTATACTAGACGGAGGACTCTGAGGAGATTTCTACAGAGCTGGCACGATGCATAAGCAAACTAAGTTGCTTCTTAAGTCACCAGAGGGCCCCCAAAGGCGCTTACAGCTTGCGACCCCGGCAGGCACTGGTGGGCTGCCGCATCAGTTTGCGGAGCTTCTCAAATGTGAAAAAACGTCCTTGCAATTTGTGATTCCTGTCAATTTTCCTAAAAATGCCTATATTTGTAATCTACACAGTTCATTTCTTGCCAAAAAAAAAGGTCAGAAGTGAATTAGTGATGAATTAGCAGAGGAAGATTGTAAAATGCTTCCAGTGGTTTCCCACAGCGGTAAGCCCCATTTATTGTGACCATTCCAGCGGTTTGCATTTTGGTGTTCCGGTTCTGAGATTTTTTCCGAAATCCAGGTAGTTTGCATACCACATACTACATGCTACATTTCAGCCGAATCAGCACTGCTAGTATAATATGTGGTTCCAAAAAACAGTCAGCCGGTCTGTCTACGTCTTCCAGGGCTGCGTTCTGTGACTCAGCCTTGGAAATGAGAAACTCTTTTAAAACTTCAGCTCGGAAAAGATAACCGCATTGTGCGTGAACATGCATTCATTTGCGCATTCACAAAATTAAATGCTT
Source organism: Etheostoma cragini (assembly GCF_013103735.1). NCBI lineage: Eukaryota > Metazoa > Chordata > Actinopteri > Perciformes > Percidae > Etheostoma > Etheostoma cragini. The sequence continues at coordinate 24,608,689 of NC_048411.1, forward strand.
TCCAGAAATAGTAGAACAACACATAGCAGCGATGGCACTTTATTTTAAAAAACTATGACCTATTTATGATATGCCGATTCTATGCTAAAATTTGTCAGTGGAGGAGATGCTGGGTCTTAAGCTAGTACAAGCAAGGACTTTGCACAAAATTATTAGTTATTTGAAAAAAATGTCCAGTATGTTCTTCATAATATGTTTTATATACAGACTTAGAACACCTATTTATTTTAGTTTCATGTGTGGGAAATAAATGTGTGTTAAAGAGTGAGATTAAGACAAGGATTATAATTTTCCCACCCTGGATTGAAGTGCATGTGTACATGTACACAGAATGGAATTAGGAGACATGCTTTTTGTGAGTATTGTGTGTGTGTTAACAGTGTGTAAGCATGCAGAGGGCGGTAGAGATGTTCAGCTTGCAGTGTGTGTGTGTGTGTGTGTGTGTGTGTGTGTGTGTGTGTATGTGTATGTGTGTGTGTGTGTGTGTGCAGCTGTGACATATCCTTGGTCTGAAAAGGAAAATACAGTCACAGGATTATTAATAACTTATAAAAACCAGGAGGGGGCCCCACCTGAAACCACAAGGTGTGTGTATGTGTGTGTGTGTGTATATTTGTGTGTGTGTGTTTGTGTGCGCACACGTGCTACCAGTCTCAGTGTAAAGAATTATGACCATGTCATAAAATGAGCCACTGACAGTTAATGGTTGGTGTCGTGCTGAACAGTTTGTGCAAAGTCATTGAGTCATCCATGGGGTGACACACACAGATTTCTTCAGTAAGATGTAAGTGTGAGTCAGTGTTAACATACATCAATCTAAAGCCCAGTGTGACTCTTAAGTGACGATGGTGTGGCATGCCACCACTTACCAACTGATAGAGGAGTGCCATTGAAGTCTGCCTCCGCTTAAATATCCTGATTGATTGCAGCCCAGACCAGCTGCCGGATCCGATTTGTTTGCTTCAGTGTATGAGAGTGTGAGGAAGTGGGCCAGGATTGAGATAAAAAAAAAAAAAACTGATATCCTTCTTGCATCTGATGCAGTGTGCTATAAGTATTGTGTTTTACAGAGTAATTAAGTCTGAGAGGGTTTTTGTTTATCGGGTCGCAATTTTCTGTCCGAGCTTGGCTCACGTCCAACAGAGCAGTAACCAAACACGACCTAAGCCTGACAGGCATTAAGATATTTATGTCTGAGCCCGATCCAAGCCCGACATAGTTAAAACATCTTTTTTTCATATACTAATGGCACATGTACGTTTGTTTGTGTGGAAAGCCTGCTTTTATTAAGCAAGTGTAGGAAGGCATTTGGAAATTTCAACAGATGAGCACATCAGCCCACCTGGGGCAACAAGCGCACGGTAACACAGGAGCACAAAAGAGGCCCAAACATATTGAAATCAAATTAACATAGTATGTCCACGTAAAATTGCCCAAGCTACAATGTGCTACTGCTCGATGGTCCTTCCAGCAGGGCTCACTGCTGTTGGCTAGAATGGCAAGGATGCCGAACCTCATTTCTAAATATCTGTCCGAACCTGGGTCAGGTGTCCATCTACAAATCTGTCCGAACCCGGGTTGGGTTCTCCCCAGCCCCCTTCCCACACACAAACACAAACACGAACACACACACACACACACACTCCTTTTAAGTCCAGGAATATTTCTTATTCTCATAGGAAGGACATTTTTCCAGCTCTTGTCCACAACAGGAACAGTTGCTCAGAAATATGTTGTGATGTAATTATCCTGGAATGCAACTACAACAACAGAGTTGCAATGATCAACCACATACAGAACATTAGTTATCAATAATAGTGTAGATAATTGTTTGGGTTCAGCTTTAAGTTTCATCCTATTTGTTTTGGTTACACAAAATAAATCCATGTAATCATTTGATCATTTACTGGTAAAAAAAATGTTTTTCCTAAGCTTGAGCCTAGCACATCATCAAAAATTATCCGATGATGAAAAAACAAATGGGCAGTGATATTAACCTGATTTTAACCTTGAGAAAGGCAACATACAACATGAAAAATTTGTATTTTCTGTGAGTGTATTTTCTTCAGGCCTTTAATTTGTAATTTTTGGATTGTCTTCACTATTTGTTGCTTGGTACTAAATAGGGATTGTATGAGCAGGAAACCTAAAGCAACATACAAATAAAGCAAAAATGCCACAAAATGGTGGTATGATAAACGTTTATGAGCCTTCTAGAATCCTGAATGTTCTTTCCCGTTCACGACAATGCGATTATAACACAGCTAATTTAATATATGAACTAAACATCATTCCTTCTTTTCAAACCGACCAGACCTAATCAAAACATTTTTCAAATTCCTGATATGGCCAAGTTTAAATGTTCATACACTGAAAACATAACAGTGATCTAACTGAGCTCGAATAGACTGACTCTGTTATGTGAGAGTAACAGAGCATCTTTATAGATGCATGAATCACGCTAGTCATAAACAAACCGCCTGTCTGCAGACAGTGAATGCACACACACACACACACACACACACACACACACACACACACACACACACACACACACACACACACACACACACACACACACACACACACACACACACACACACACACACACACACACACACACACACACTATAAAAGGAGTGGAACAAATCCACTGTTTTATCTGCATCTGAGGTTTTTAGTTCTCATGAGTCTACCGGGCTCCCACACTTTAGACATACATGATGCAAATAATACAAACAAACATGTAAATGTACACACTACACACAGTGCAGTAGTTTTCCAACATTTCTTCACCTCGGTCAGTCTGGCAGGTTTGATTTTTAAGTGCCACAGCAAACTTCTAAGCCTTATTAACAGTATTTACCAGCAGTTGATGTGTTAGAGTTATTTAGCCTGTATTGTCAGAACAGGAGCTTTCATAGTTTCTGTTTGAACAAGTACTCCATAAATAAATACAATTTGCATTGCTGCAAAATGCCATGGCAGCAGAGTGTCCACAGTTTCTTAAAAATTGGGCGCCCGGGTTGCACACCTGGTAGAGTGTGCGCCCCATGTCCAAAGCACTATTCCTTACCACAGCGGCCAATGCTGCATTCCCCCTCTCTCTCCCCATTTCATGTCTTCAGCTGTCCTGTTGAAATAAAGGCCTAAAATGCCCACAAAAATCTTTAAAAAGATTGTTAACATGAAGTGTGGCCTCACGGTGGGTGTCTCTTCATTATTTCTCTTTGTTCCCTTAAAAATGTATGGTCTTATTATCAAAAAAACATTCAAATTAAAATGATGGGTAATAATAAATAATGACAGATTTTTTACAATCCTGACAAAAATAAAGTCTAATGCAACTTCTGCCCTGTACTCATCACTCAAACGGCCCTCATCGGAGATCTGTGTGCCCATGTAACAGTGCTTTGGCTGTGCTTTCACCCAATATAGTCCTAAATCAATATCTGCCTAGGAAATTGTCTAGTCTTAATCTGCATTGCTATTTGTACGTGTTGTGAATACACAGGCCACAAGAAGTAATTAGTTTTTTGTTTTTTTTTGGCTCACTTTTACTCACAACATGCTAACCAGCAACATAGGATAAGGCTAAGCTAACTACACCGCACCAGGCTAAAACAATGCTCGCACTGAGACTAAAAATGCGCTGTTCCACCTATCTACAGCTAGGGGAGACCGTGATAAGCCCTATTTCAACAAACGGTAGTGTAGTCCTTCAAAATTGAAAATAAAGTTGAAATAAAGTTACACAACAAGTACCTACATGAGGTTTGATTTACAGAAAACTTCTTTTTTTTCAGTTCTCAAAACATACAAAGAGTTGCAATTACTCCCTCCACACTAGCACTAACACCATGCTCTCCTAGAATGGGTATGGGATTATGAGTATAATCTTGCTAACAGGACAAATATGAGCAGCACACAAGCTCTCAATTTTCGGCAAATGTTCTACACACAGGCTAGTGCAAGACTCTTCAGAGAAATTAGAAATCAAAACATTATGTTGTGGTCTGCAGTATATCTGTGATTACGGAAATAAAATAGTTATGAGCATAGGATATAATGAAAATAATCCTTCTATTTTAGATGAGTATTTATACCTGGATGTTGATTTATTATGTAGTTCTCTAAAACGTTAAACTTAACCTTGTTTTCCCTGAATTAGACACAATCTGAGTCTTCAACCCTTGAAAGAAAGCAAAGCATTCTGAGTAAAATCAGGATCAGTCCGTCTTCTAATTTAAAATTCAAATGAAAGGCATTTCTGCAGTCACACTCAGCATCCAGAACTATTCACAACTACTTGCTCTGAAAGTTAGCTTTCCCTCCGGTGAAAAATTCCCTCCCTGGCATGCTGACACTAAATGCCTCCCTCTCCAAAAAGGGCTCAGAGGATTATTCCACATGTGGGGTCTCCACAACATCCTCAACAATATCCGGCCTCCCACGGTGAAAACCTCACAGAGAACAAGCAGCAGGGAGAAAGTCGAAATGATCCCCGGATTAGTGAAACCAGCTGATGACTGTTTGGGGACAGCGACGTAACCGACATGTGGGAAATAAATGTGTGTTAAAGAGTGAGATTAAGACAAAGATTGTAATTTTTCCACACTGGATCAAATGCATGTTTACATGTACACAGAATGGATTCAGGAGATGCTTTTGTGAGTATTGTGTGGGTTAGGCCTGCACGATTAATCTTGATTCACCCTGTTCGCGATTCAATTTTTAAATAACTTTGATTTTAAAAAGAATTGTAATTTTTTTTTTTTTAAATAACTTCGATTTAAAATTTCTTCTGTGAGTTTAAAACATAGACGGTATAAAATAGGTGTTAAAGTTCCCCCATGAGCTGCAATGCTTTCCCTTCTCTTCCTTAAACCCTCTATGTTTACAGGCTTGTGGTGATGCCCAGTGTGCTACAGGTGTAAATAAATCAGTTTGGTACTGGCAATTTGTTTTGTTTTTTCATGGTCTAAAAAAAAAAAAAAAAACGCGCAGGGAATCGTGATATCAATTTTAAGCAAATAAATCGTGATTCATATTTTCCCCCGAGGCTCAGCTTGCAGTGTGGTTTTGTTTGTGTGTGTGTGTGTGTGTGTTTGTGTGTGTGTGTGTTGGGTTAAATGTATTGACAGCTGACTAACAGCAGGCAAGTGTGCTGTCCCTTCCTCTCTCCATGGTCTTATAAAATGGGGATCAATAAGTGACGAGCATGTCCTTTAGGACCAACAACCCACACACCTCTCCTCCCATCTCTGTCTGTCTGGCCAAGATCACAGCTGTCTGTAAGCTCACTGCCTCATCTCCTCTCCCAATTCTAACTTCTTCCTCCATTTACTGACGCCCTTTTCAGACATGGAGCACATATCATTGCTGGCTTCATCTACATGTTAAAGGGATGGCATTTTGTCGTTCGGACATAGGTGACTTTCATCTTAAAAGAATAATTCCCTAAAACAATATAAATTGAATATAGTGCTCACGTGCCTAGGTACTCTAAAGTCCCTGAAAAAAAAAATCTATCAAGCGAAGTTCATTTATTGTAGTGATATCGTCAATTCAAAGTGGAGCTGTAGCGATCAATCGATTAATTTGTTGGTTGGCAACTATTAAATTAATCGCCAACTATTTTGATAATCGCCAAATCAGTTCTGTATGTTTATAGCCACACAGGTGTGTAGTTTCATTTTGATAACTTTTTAAAAGCTGTTTTGAGAAGCATAAACTGAAACGGTTTGCAGGTCTTCTTTATGGGGAGCTAAGCCCTCCGTGCCTGGCTCCTCCATAATTTAAACACTAAATAGAAGAATTATACGTTTCCAAAACTTTAAACTCTTTAATTTCTTAAAAATACTTTGGTGGATTTCAACTTTTGTCTTAAATCAGAAAAACTAACAAACAAAAAAGTACTGTGTTGTGACTGACTGACTTAAGCAACCACAAGCACAGGCATTGAGGGAGTATTGAACCTTCCCTTTATCACTTCAAACTTTAAACACCACCAATTTGATTCTATTGCTGAAGTTAAGCATCATTGGCTATTAACATCCCTTTTGAAAGATAATTTTGTTTTTGTTTAGTGAATCAACTTGAATGCTTTAAACATGCATAAAAAAACAAGCAAACACCAACACACTTTGCTTTATCAACAGTTTTGGGTACTCCTGTTGGGTCAACGCTGTGTGCGGCGCCTACCGCCATCTGTCACAAACTGTAGCCCTGAGCCGTGTTTACTACAAGGCAGGCCGATCAAGGCAGCTAAGCCCCAGATGCACTTGGTGAAGGGATGAGTTGACAGGTGGAGAGAAGAGGAGGAGAAAGAAAGAAAGAAAGAGGAAGTGTCAGTCTCATCATCCAAACTGCAATGACACTGACTTTTACTCCTTTTTATGCACTTGCTTGCTACAAAGCTATTGAAATCCCTTTTTTCATTCAAAACAAAAACTTTCATATCAAACTCAACCATATAGCCAACATGGACGAGAAGTCCCTGACGCGATCAGTGACATATTTGAATATCTACATTTCTACAACCAAGTGAAATGCAAAAGAGTTATTGAAGTTGAATGTGACTATAAACAGAGACTATATTATGTAAGAGCTGAAATACTAAAACTAAACTAGATATTCTCCTCACTTTGCACATGTGCTGGAGTATACATGAGCGTGTGGGAGGCTGTTTCAATCTACCAGTCCGTTTTAAAATCTCCTTTTGATCTCCTTTTGAACATCAGACAACAGTGTGAGCATTTCCTGCTGTTGCATTCAGCGGTGCGATCCACCCACACTAAAGCAACAGGCAGTCACAGACCAAAACCATGCTTCACCCCCCCTCTTCCCTAAATCACTGTGTACCTGCAGGATGAGAACAAAGTAGTCGACGGGCTTGCCCCTCTGGTAGACATAGTGATGGGGCGAGCGCTTGTCACTGTCATTGAACTTGATCTCCTGGATCACATCAGGGTGGCGCAGGATTCGTAGCAGAACCTTGTCTGAGATCTGAGACGGGCTGAACAAGTTCACCTCTGCAGAAAGAGAAGAGGAGAAGAATTTTACTTTTAGGGGAGGACATACAGTAAATTAAGACTTTTTCGCTGCCCAACAGCAGACAAAAGTTGATATAGTTCAAAACAAATAACCATCTTAAAAGAAATCTAAATTCTAGAGATGCACCAAAAACCTTTTCTTTCTAGAACAAACTTGAGTGCCAAGTACTTTCTTACTGTAAACAAATCAAGGCATCAGAGATACAGTGACCTTTTAAATATGACATTCATCCCTTTATCTGTGGTACAAGACAATGTGCCAAGTACACCAGTTTTACAACAGTTGATCATATACCTATCAAAGGAATGTAACATATTAGGCATTCCTTTTGCTGTAACAAACAGAATTATTTCAGAAGATAAATAAGAAGCATCTCTGTTAAAGAAACCACTGGTGAAACGTTGGTTTTAATGCATTTCTCAGCTGTCCCGGGCTAGGCTGTTGCAATCCGCGCTCACCTAAAAGGGCCTTCAACCCTCCCCAAACTGAGAACAAAGAAACAGTCCACCCTGCAAACAAAACCCTATGCAACACACAGTGAGAAGTGAGTCATACATGACCAATCATACAAAGAGGCAAACAAACTTGGTTTACATTTTAAGTCAATGAGTTCACCAGCTTGACTCAAAAAGAAAAGAACTTTGAACTTCTACTGGGACTCAGATTAAATGTTCCATGACTTCTCAATGATTTTCAAGTCATTTTCACAGCCTGTAAATTTAATCTCTTCCTGGTTTGGTAATGCTTTTTTTCAGCTCCAAAAGTTTTCAGACGTACGGGGCTAGCTGTTGCAAAACACATAAGTCCTTAAACCAATGTAAAGAAGCGTTACATTATAAAAAAAATCCTTGAAATCCCCTGACTTGCAAACAGTGACTTCTTGACGATCAGACAAATCGCCATGCTTGTGAAAGAAAGAAAAATGAAACCCTGATCCTGAGAAGGAAAAAAGAAACATAGGTCTGCAGACAGTGATGTTATTCCAAAAGAGGTTTTAAGACTCTGGTGTGTTCCTCCACCACAGTGTCTGTGAGACAGTAAAGTGCTACGTCATGCTAGCAGGGGCTAGTGTCAACTGCTTGCTAACAAGACAGACTGCAACATGTCCTCAAGTGATTGGTACTAGTGTCGAGGCAGCGCATCCAGCTGGCAAAAGTCCAGAGTCTTCTTGCGGTGGTAACCACAGACAGGCATACTGCTTGGATCTGAAATAGAACTTCGAAGTAAATAACCACATTTAAACCTCCTTGCATATCGCCCTGCTTTGCTTGTGGCAAGATGACAGAACATTCATATTGTGGCTTGATTTACAAGTTATAAATGACATAATTGGCTGTGTGTGTTAGTAATACTTTGATGAGTGACTATGTATGTCTGTGTGCCAGAGCTGCACGATATGAGAAACATATGTAATATGTGACATTGGTGTTGAATATTCTTGATAACACTATTACTTGCAATAAATAAACTGATATTAAAGTGTAATCAGTTTTGCCTTTCTGCTGCGTTAAGTAATCAGCTAAAATACAACAAATTGCTTGTTGAATTTAAAAGAAATGAAAGGAAATAATTTAAAATAAAATGTATTGATCAAATTGAACTTTAAATTAAATATGCATATTTATATATATAAAAATAAAATAAATAAATAAAACAAAAATAATGTGTCTTTCACAATATGATGCAGCCTTTTGCAATGAGTTTATTGGGCCAGTTGACATCACAATAGCTCAAAAAAACTATATATTGTGCAGCCCAAGTGTGTGCATGTTTGCATCAGTTCCTCCCTTACCTGTAGCCAGGAAGCGATGGGCGGCCAGCAGCAGCTGAGACGAGATCTTCACTTTTGATTCACTTTCGTGTTTAAAGGCAGAGAAGTCTCTTTTATTCTTATTGGGCGCCACCTTTTTCCTGTTGCGGTTATCAGCTGAGAAGTGACACACACAGCAAACAAAGTTATTTATTAAAAACCTTACAGTTAAAAAGCCCAAAAAGGTTTATTCAATCAGCAGCTAAGAATATGGGTACAGTGATTTTGCACCAGCATTGTAGAAATCCTCTTAGCTCTCTGTAAAGCAGCAGCAGGAGCCGCGTACAGTCTAGTCTTGTATCCTGAATACCTCCATATAGTCTGTTTACGTTAATCTTAAAGATAGAATAAGAGTTTTAGATATGAAAATGGTATTAACTTGTTCAAACGTTTGGCTTTACCTGCCACAAAAGCTTCACTGGGTCCAGTCAGATGTCTGAGAGAACTACTCTATATGTTTGAATGGTCTTTCACACTTTTAGGTTGTAAACAAATAGATAGTGTTTTGTATTTTTTTGTACATGGAGAACAATACCTTTTACAATGGTTTAACCAGACTGAAAGGCTTAGAAAGAGAGACAAAGACACCTCTGAACAACAGCTCAATGAGAATTTAAGAGTCAACAGTCATTGATTAAAAAACTTGAAACTTAGCATTAAAGTTTGTGCAAATGTAATATGGAACAGGTTCCTGTTTCAGTGTCAAGTGCACAATAATGCAGCCTTAACCGACTGGAATAAACATGTGTGTTGCTTTAGCAAGGCTATTCTTCAAACTGCAAAATAGAAATAGAAAGTTATTCTAGCATTAGCCCTTTTGGAAAGGAATGAGGGAATAGCCGTTGATCATACTGTACATATGGACTGACAAATCAGTTTAAACCTGTTTAATCCAACCACTGAGTAGACTGCAGAGGATCCAAAATAGCAGAGGGACCCAGAATATTTAAAACCCAATTGCACTGTTGTGGTTCAATAACAAACAAAATGATTGAGGGCCACTTGTGCTTTTTTGGACTGGAAAACAAATTCAAAATCCAAGTTCCAAGAGCATTTTTCTCTGTCATGTAACAATGTGGTGACATTGGAAAAACCAAGTGGAGCTATTTCAGATGTGAATAATACATTTGGTGTCTACTTTTTATATATAATAAATAGTTAATATTGAAGGAAAAATAACAGCTAATTTCAAATTTTTGGTAGTGTAACTTAGATTGAAATGAAAATAGCCGTGTCTGCATTGACAGTAAAGACATGCTTAGTGATGAGACATGACAAACAAAAGTCAAACTCACTGTATAGGTCCGATTCATCCAGAATCTCTGATTTAATTATCTCCTCAATGACATCTTCGAGGGTGACCAACCCCAACACCTCGTAGAAGGGATCTCCTTCCCCCTCATTGTTCACCTTCTGGACAATCGCCAGGTGAGATTTTCCTAAAGTGGGACAAAGAGAATCATTAGTGGGACTTTCATCTAATTAATACATCCATTACTCAAGGCCTTCCAATTAAGCACGAAGGAGGGTTGCAAGAATTGGACCAACGGGTTTGCCCTGAATATTCTTCTACATGTTGTGATCCAGGTAATTTGTACCAACAATCAGAGAAGCAACATATATCAGCATCAAATTTCACATTATCTTTGACCAAATGCATCAATATCGATATTGTGGCATTATTGCTTGGTTGACTATTGCTGCTTTCCCTCAATTTTTACACCGTATTGATATATTGCCCAGGCCTAAGTAACACACCATAAAAGTAAGCAATGCATGATCAAAAAGCAGAAGAAATGCACACGTAAACAATGCAGGACCTGGGTGCCCGGATAGCTCAGTTGGTAGAGTGGTTGCACATATATAGAGGTTTACTCTTCAACGCAGCGGGCCCGGGAGAGAAGGAATGCAATGAAGTGTATTATGAACGCCTACAGTACAATTTGGTGAGAAACACTCAATGTAAACTATGACAACCATAGACCAGACATAAAGTCTATTCTATTAACACTGTAAACTAAAACGGAGAAACGTGGTCATAGATGTTTTCCTTACAAGAACAGGTGATGCTCCAATGTTTTTTGTTTATTAGAAGATTAAGACCCAGGTAAGGTTGGATGGGTAGATTATGCTCCTGATAAATTGCTGCAGAAATGGCACCAACACTGATCCTATATGAAAAGCAGCCAAAGAGATCAAAGCATAGCTAGATAACAAAGTGAAAATGTAATGAAGATAACATTACAGTCATGTCAGATGCTTTAAAGTAACTATATGTTACTTTTAAATGTTTTCGATTGTGTCACTAATAGTGAAAAGAACGCTAGTTTTATTAATGCCCTGGTCAGATCTTTCCCACAAAGTCACAAAATGATTGATAGCAGGTAGACCGGCTCTACGGTAACACATTCTGACGGGTCACAGATTTTGGCGTAGCACCGGCTAAGCCTGTGTTACAGTTTCCAGCAAGGTAAAGGGTGGCAGGAGATTTCTTTGTATAGGCCTAAATATAATTAAATGTTATTTGAGTGGTTTTCTTTCATAATTAAGGCTGATACTGGGGCAGGACCATCACAGAAAATAAGGAAATTAAACAACTAAGAGCAGACGGGAAAAACCTGGTCCGGCCATCAACACATGAAAATAATTATGGGATTGTAAAGGTTCAAAACAGTCCCAGAATTGGCTCTCACGTATGTCATATGTCTATTTCATTCATAACATAACTTAACAATGCGCAATGTGGTTGTACACCAGTAGCCAACATTAAATTATGTCCCCATTCCATTCAGCGCACAGTTTTTAATTATTTTCAGTCAGTGTTTGTGTTGGCCTACTCTTTTCTTTTCCCTTGCCCCCCTGTACTTCTGTAAAGCGTCTTTGGGTTTCATGAACTGTGCTATATAAATCTAACTTATTATTACGTTGGTTTATACAACAAACTCTTGTAACACGGTGACAGTGACACCCAGTTTAGCTCATGACTAGGGATGTAACGATAACCTCAACGTACGATTTGATTCATGATTTTAAGTTTACACTAGGATTTTCTCATGATTCTTTTTAACAGAATGAAAAAAGAATTCCTTTATTTATAAAAAAGTGTGCAAAACAGCCGATGTGTTGTCGTATCGAAAGTGCAACTGAAATAGTATATATACGTAAAAAAAATTAAAGATGAAAGAAAGGCTTGTTATTGCTAAGGCCATATGGTTAAATTTAATTGAGTTATTTATTTTAAATAACTTATAAGAACAAACTAGATGGTAGTAGGGTATTTTACATCAATCACTGAACGCAACACAAGCTTACGGAGTAGTACCCAAACTCAACACTATGTCCCATCTCTGTTGTTTAAAGTGGCAATGTCCATGCCGTCTAAAAGTGCAGCTAGTTCCTTCTGTTTCTTTAGCTGCTCCTATGTCTGGGTGCTAGAATCCTTTCCAGGGAAATACAGTCACACTTTACACCGTTTAGCGGACAGCATTTTAACCGTGTTCAAGCCAGCTAACATTACTAGCTAACGTCACCATATCCAACATTTGAAATGCAATGATGCATCTGTAATGCATTTACTTATTGTAAATGAATGATTTTCTGTCTGAGCTAAATATTTATTGCAGCTACAGTATATGACCTTCCGGTAACGCTGAAACTCAGTCATACATTGGGCAAACAGCACCAAAAAGAAAAGACCTTTACGAGGAGCAGGTGTGGTAAAAACACTACTGCTTTTGTCTAAAGCGGTCGCTATAATCTGTATATAAATATATATATGTATATATTATCTGCTATAAACTGAAAGTTACATACAGCCACTTTAACATTGTCTCAGCTTTATTCTACAACATTGTCCTTCAAAACAACATGATAAGTTTTTATACTCATGCATTAGGAGATTGTGTAATGCAAATCTGTTTTGGCTGTCTTTTTGCATTCTTGCTATTATGGAATATTTGTACAATTGCTGAATTGTCAAATCAAAGAAAGCTCTTGATCAGGGCCACAGGTTAAGGAACTCATAAAGCTGATGTGATTCATTCCAGGTATCCACTCTAACATCCTGTACAAACCTGGCAGATCCCCTCCATCGTTACAAACAATCATATCAATATGGATTCCCATCTGATAGCAGCTCTGTTCTAACAATTACCCATCTGCACAGTCCAGGTAATGTGTTACAGGTCATTACAGTTGGGGTTGTGTCTGGACCTTGGCCACAAGTGTTACTCAACACAAAAAACACACGTTTACACTAAGACACACCCTGCTGAACTATTCACATGACAGTGCAGATGGATGCTGCAGACTTGTGTATAAACAAGTGGAGAGCCGGTCCCCACTGATGCTCATTATTAACGATGGCGCCAGAGTAACACACTCAGAAGAGGAAAGATGGGGGTCAGGTCCCCTCAGTGGATAATTTCCTTCCCTTCAACAAGACAAACATATGATAATACACGTGCAAGCAACTGGTTTAAACTACACACATGCAAACACACACAATTAAGAGATTAAATTTAAACAGCTGAACGCTTTGATTTCTAAATATAGGAGGAGCAGTCTTCATTGTCAGTCAAAACCATTTCTTAAAAAGCATCAATTGTACCAAACACACACCTCATATTCTCATTCTCTCCAAATAACCACAAGCCATTTGAGTAAGATAAAGCATTAAACAAGAGAAAAGATGACGGGAGAGCCAGAAATAATGAAAGATCCCCTTGACTGCCTTTGTTTCCACAAAGAGAGCAGCAGATGAATGGGATTTACAAAGAGCTCATATGACCAGCAATTAAAAGAAGACCAAAGGCTATAAGTGTTCTATCGTTGTTGTGTGTATGTGGGGCCTTGATGTCTGCTTGCTTGTCATGGCAAAGTGGGCGCTGCCGGAACAATGACACAAACACACATTCTCAGCTTTGACCTTGCTTGGTTTTACTACATGAATAGCACCGAGGGACTTTGAGGAATCCATTTCCAACAAGGCAGGCGGCTTTGCTGTGGAAGTCTGTGATGTCACAGCGTGAAATGTGGGGGCTGGCAGATGATGTATTGTATATTTGGTCTGGGGGCTTAACTCATGAGAGGAAGTAACACGGCAGGACATTTATCATTGGCTAAGTTACAAATGGCCCAAACAGTTCTTACTGATCATTCTAACTCTAAGTTCAATTCAATTGAAATATTTATTCATCATTTGGCCTTAAAGATGTCTGAAATAGTGACAAGTGTTTTTTTAAACTTACTCAAGCAGTTTATTTTGTCTGACAAAAAGTATTTTACAAGAAAAGGAAGAGAGAAGGCAAATAAACCATTGAGGTTGAGAAGCTGTGAACAGCAAAAGTTTGGTAGTGTTACTAAATAGTGGCGTGCAAGTTTTGATTAATTAATCGATTAATCAACTCGTTGTTTACGCTCAACACAGGGTTTAATTTCATCCTGAAGGACACTTCTAAATGTAGATAGGAGTCGAAGTTCGCACCGCCAACCCTAGGACTAATGGCTAACACACTCAGAGCCACAGTTACTTTCATTAACCCACATGGTATCAAAGGAGCTCCCTGACAGTCATGTTAAACCATCATAAATCTCAGTGACATCAAATAGATTCAGCTGCCCCTCACAATGTTTAATACATTTTTATTATCCAGTGACTATGTGCCGCAGACGTAGCTAATGTGAACTTGGTTATGGACTTCAGAAATGCATGTTCAAAAACCACCGATAGAGTCAGGGCAAGGTGGAAAACAAGTGTCTGTTTGCATTTTTAAACACATATTGACACCCCCTTGTCAAAAACAATCCTATGGTTCAGTATCGGGCAAATCCAGGCATGTTTTAAATGGATCTGTATTGGTTAAAATTAACCAGATCAAAGTGTGAACATTTGACTGTGGGAATGCCATATTTGGACACACTGATGCACACCAGCCAGATTGACAAAATACACAGATTTACTAAACTACAACGTCAAAAAATCGGTTATCTCTCCTCTTTCCTACTTAGTAAGAGCAGTGTACAAAAGATCAGGTAATCAGGTAACAGGTTCTCATTTTTAGCTGCTGCTAACCACCACTTTTACCGGTAACCATGACAAATGTGTGACGGCAGCGGATTATATCAGATTGTTAAAGAGGGAAGAATCTCTACTCTCTAACACTAATGCACAGCCAGAGTGTTTATAATTCCAAAAACTCCTTCACTAATAAAACAATCAGCTGATTACTTCACGTCACATTCTCCCAGTTAAACTTCATACGGTATCATATAACTAATTCAAGCTGATCCACTTAATAGTTTTGATCAGGACCTTCAGTATTTGGATCAAGTTGGGGGGGGGGTCAAATTATTTCAATGTGCCAGATACTTATGTAATCAAAATCTCTAATGTGGATAAAATGCTCAGCGACTACAGATACCAAATATTAAATCGAGGCATCCCTAAGTGTGAGCCTTATTTATGGTGACAAGCACTTGGATGGCCACACATTAACTGGTCTGCAAGTGCCTTGAAGATTGCATGAAATAGGTACTTGAACTTCCTGAAAACACGTGCATCTTAAGTGATAACATTAGGTGCATTAGCTGACCGTTGCTCATTCCAACCGAGATAACTGTAGCAACAAAAATAGAGATATGGTGTAATGGAAAAGACAGTTTGTGTGTGTGTTCTCCCTGTGGTGCTGAGTCAATATTTCACAGGAAGTAGGACCCCGGGGGACATACTTACCCCCGGTTACTGGAGAGTCACTTCAGAGTCTATTGACTCCTTTGGAGAAGACACACACACACACAGAGAGAGAGAGAGAGAGAGAGAGAGAGAGAGAGAGAGAGAGAGAGAGAGAGAGAGTGTTCAGCCAAGTTCAGGCTGCTTCATGTATTTAGTGTTTGACCTGTGTCAGCTGAGTCTACAATTTAAGAAAAACACAAAGTCACCACACTCCTGTGTGTCTGTAGCTGCTGAGATGTGTGTTTTAGAGCAGCACGCTCACTCAGAAATACAAACAGTTGTCACTTATCAAACTGAGAATATGACATGACAGGAGAGTTTTTTTTGTTTTCATATAAATCCCATTCCTCATCCTCTCAACTGAGGTGACAGTGATTGCCGTCGGTGCTCCTTGACATTGTAACTAGTCATCTTGGATGTTATTCATGTCACTTTTTCATAAAAACCCTACACATTAGTGTACTAATCCTTTATTAATTGCTCTCACCTTTTTATTATCTGTGCATGTTTTGAAGCATTAAATTTGCCTTGGATTTTCAATTGCAGGGGAATTTGAAAGTCAAAATAAAGTCACAAAGTTACAATGTACAGCATTTTTTTAGCTGTTTAACAATGGGCCTTTCATTCACTCACTTACACACACATCCACAAGGAAACGGCAGAAAGCTACCATGCAAAGTGTTAGCTAAACAATCAGGAGCAACTGGGGTTCATGCCGCGTTTACCAAAAGTCGGAAGCCGGAGGTTGGAAGTGGAATGAAGTCCTAGCCGAGTTGATCGCGTTCCAGTTACAAGTTGGAAAAATGGGTGTAGAGGGACTCTAGCCAGATTAACCATTGTAAACAATACCAGTTGATAACTGTGCATTTTTGAGGTATTTTGGACGTGCAAACACTGTAGCAACATGTCTTCAGATAAAAGATGGGCAGTACTGTGTATGACAAATTAAATGAGACAAAAGTAACATAGAAGGAGCGGCCTCTAGCTCACCCACTAAGACCTGACCTGCAGCCCTTTGCTGCATGTCATCCCTCATCTCTCTCCGCCTATCCTGTCTATAAACTGTGAGTAATCAAGTGAAAAGCCCCCAAAAAATATTTAAAAAAGGTTACGGAGAAGTGCTTAAAAACAGTATGTTCATACTTTCACTACTGTTGATGCATGGAGCGGCCATGTTGTACACTGAGGTGGGGGTTGGTGCCAACCTCCCCACTTACCGAGTGGAAAAAATCAACCTCAGCGGGTGTTTACCGCATCAGTGTATTGCTCAGGAGCAAGGGATCAAACCACCAATCCTGATATCAATCGACAATGCTCTACCTACCAATGTTGACAAAATGTAGGTAATTTCAGACTCAAAACAGGTCTACTGAAACTACTAACGGGAAAAACTATATATTTTCTATGTACAGTCAATTCCACTTAAAACTATGCAATGCCAGTGCAGACATTTTCGTGCTAAGAAAATCGCCCTCAACCCATCAACTAGGACAGAAAACTATGTGAGAGCAGAGAAGAACAATTTGCTGGAAGGGGAAGCGAGAAACGCGTTGACCTTTGTCACAAATACTAAACTGGGCTGAGATTCAAGGTGCAGCTTCTCTTTTTGACTGAACATACCATAACATACCAACAACACATTTTCACACATTATTTCAGGATGCAGTTTTCTGTGTGATGTGGTGGTTTTAGTTAAAGAAGAGTTCCGTGTGTAGTTGGTTTCTGTAGTTGATTACCCGTTGGCAGCTTTTAATGTGTGAAGATTTTTTTGATATTCTCAGTTTTATTTCATCATTAATTAAACACACAGATATTCCCAGCAGGTGGGGTGACCCTCTAGTTTGGTTCTCCGCCCTCTGGCTCTTTCGTCATAAACCTTCGAGCCGGCCTGTTTGTTGACATGAAACATCGGCGACAAAAGGGCGAAAGCGATGGGTCTGTATGGGAAAGGAATGCCACACGCATACCGCCCACGCACAAAACCCAACCAGGCGGCTGTATATCAGCAGCACTGACCACTTCTGTCAACTGCAAAACATGCGCACTGTGCAGAGATGAAACAAAACATACTGCCACAAATATGCATGCTCATACATGAACACACATGGGTAAACCACACACACAGACAGACAGACAGACAGACACACACACACAGACACACACACACAGGTCAGGCTCTTCTAACCTGTTTTTCCAGCTAGAACTGGAGCCCTGTGTGTGACTGTAGGAAGTTAAGGGAATAGTTATATTTTGCTTAGCAGATTTATTACTGATTTTTAAACAAACTACTTTCCTGCATCTCCTGTCAACATGCTCACCGCTTTTGGCTACAGCAGAGGCGGTGACGTGTTAAGAATAGCATTGCAT
Organism: Etheostoma cragini; assembly: GCF_013103735.1. Classification (NCBI taxonomy): domain Eukaryota; kingdom Metazoa; phylum Chordata; class Actinopteri; order Perciformes; family Percidae; genus Etheostoma; species Etheostoma cragini. The sequence goes on from NC_048411.1 coordinate 24,626,655, forward strand.
TAAAAAAGAAAAATCCAATAGTATGAGATGCTGCCAAAGAGTATCAGTGAGGAGATGAAATATAAACCAGGTTTGAAGGTTTATCAGACACCAATAGTGCAAAGCAGTTTATTTGCCTATGAGTCAGGATTTTACAACTCTAAGGAGGTTAGTAAAGAACCAATCTAGCTTTGCAAGTAGTTGAAGATTATTTTCATTATCAAATAGTTGTCTATACTTTTCCAGATGATTTGATTTATCGTCCCAGAGTGACTTCTTCAAATATCTTGTGTCCAACCTACAGCCCCCAAAACCTGAAGATATTCAGTTTAGAGTAGAGCAGCGACTCCTCACATTGTCAAAGCTGTAGAATGCTTGGCATATCTCTAAAAACTTCAACGATTCCTCAATTTTTGAGTTGGCAATGAATTCACTTCGCATCACTTAATCCATTGATAGCTATTTGGTTCTGGCACCAAAACCTGGATACCAAACTGGCCCAGTCAACAAAATAATCTGAAACTAAAACACCCGGAGCCCGATACAGTATGCTTATCCAAAATAGTTTTTAACATGTGAGGGATCCCAGTACTACGTTTATATGTCGTAATAGGATGTGTAGCAAAACCTCCATTCAAACAAATACACAAGACGGCTCTGTGTGCTCGTCCTTAAGACATCAAATCATTTTTGCTGAGCTGCTTTTTCTTCATGCTGACTGATTATGGCACACATGTCTGGAAGTGTTGCTGTGTGACACACATACAAAAAGCACACACCAAAAGTTGAAGTTGAAAGGACGGAGACTCCACAGTCAGCATTTCCAGCTACAATGACACGACAGGAAAGAGCGCGAAGCAGCAGGCGGCTGATAGGAAGTGAGAAAAGGAGAGAGAAAACTGTCTGGCACTGATTTCCAGCTGATTGTATGAGTCTTGATGAGGCAGAGTAAAGGTTTGTGCAGTCTAGTTCCTCCAATAGTGGTGTTAATAATTCCCAAGGTCAAGCATGAAACTTTCAATCCCAATTTTTAAGTCAGATAGTAAAAACGTCTAGACTGGGTAAACCCAGCCCGATCTGCCAGCGATTTGAGTTTGTCCTGCAGCTAAGGCTGGAAACTTGTACATTTATCTTTCCCGCTTCAGTAACAAAATTTGCGGTAACCAATCACAAACTGGCTAATGCAACTGGCGTGCAACTGGCCGGTTTAACATGATAACACCATGTTAAAGAAGCGACTGCCAATGAACGACGGCAAGCAGCTTTTTGTTAACATTCAACATGGCGGCCACCAAAGCGCAGCAACCTTCTCTTAATACATTCGTGGCAGCAACCCGTTTATGCCGCTGTCTGCAAAGAACGTCACCCGGATCGTTGATCTGATTGGTTGAAGGACTATCCAATTGCGTACAGTCATTTGAACTATGCCGGTTGATCACGCCTCTTGTGCAGTAGAAGATACAGAGCAGACTCCCCAGACTAATGCTCAATCTTAAAAGACTGAGCTTGGTCTGGTGATAGCCAGACTACAAAAAGTGAACATGAACATGCTCAGAAAAATGGAAACTTACAATTAAACAAAATAATTTACAATTCTGGGTATGTGCAAACTTCATCTGCTAAGGAAGACGGTGAGACAATAAATGACAAATGTGCTTCTCGTCAAGCAAAACGTACTTTATAGCCTAAAAATAGCAGCAGCCAATCTAAGAATTTACTTTCTTAGCTGGCACTGAACCTATTTAAGAGATAAAAGAATTATCTGTCTGTCTTTTAGAGTATGAAGTGTTTTAGAAGCTTCCACATGTAACAGTGAAAGTAAAATGTTGGTAGCAGACCTAAATCAATCATTCGGCTTTTATCTTCTAGCATAATGAAACCAGAGCACTACATACACACACACACACACAGAAAAATGACAAGAAATCTGCAGCTAACCCCTCTTGCAGTAGTGTTCCTAATTTGTTTGACAGGAACAGCAGACAGTCTTCATGGCTTCTACATGAAGAAGACGCAAAATCGTGTTTATCTTTTTTAAGAACCACATCCATCATCTCTTTGCCAATGTTAGATCGATCCACTTCTTAACTTATACTTCGTTTGAATGATGTTTCATCTCTTCTCTGAGGATGCAACACTTTTCTCATGCCTATGTGATATTGAAGCTGATGTTGAAAAGACAGAGAGAAGCGAAGTAAAAAAAACAACAACAACCATTTCTACACTTCTTCATCGTTGTTTGTGTCTAACACACTTTGAATGCTAACCCTACTCCAAACAACATGTTGTGGAATCCACAATTACAACTCCATCTTTAACAAAGCAACTAAACATTCCAGTTTAAGTAATCCGGTCTGAATTTCTCCCACAAATGTAATGAGTATCACATTTTTTTAAATGCTGGAGAAATGTACTCCATATTTCATGTTTATGGTCCAAATGTTGATTACATATGAAATGATAGAGAAAACAAGAATTTTGTGAAAAGAAATGGGCAGGGTTATACCAGGGGGACGACCTTCCACCATCAGATACACATATAGCGATTTAATGAGCAAATATAAGCTAACTCCTGAAACTATAAACAATTAATAAACAAAGCATGATGCAACAACTGCTTGGTCTATTTCCTGCCTCAAATGTATCCATAAACACGTTTTAGTGAATAATTTAGGAGGGATTTGACCAATTTTTCCAGGATGTTCTGCGTAATCTGGAAGATTCTTGTTTTGTGAGTCCCCCCCTGTTTTTACTTTACTGGCATACATCCAGCGCTCATGGTAACATAGTGATGCGTTACATGACCAGATCACTGCTTTCTGCAAATTAGTTTTTTCTTACAGTAATAAAGATATTAGGTATTTGATATCAATCAAATTGCTGCCATAAGTAAAGAAAAATGCTCTTTTCAGATAGATATAACAAAATACAGAAAAACAAGGACAGATTGGCAGAGACGCAAGATAATTGGAGGGAGAGATAGAGGGAAGAGTAAGTGAGGGAGAGAGACCCACCCCTTGTATAAAAGGAGGAGTGGAAATTCAAGTCTAACCTGTGACAACCTTACTAGGCTGCAATTGGGTCAACTTAGAGTTGGAAATGTGTTCTGTTACACTTTAACAGAGTAAATATGTCTGGGCTCCCAGCTTCATAAAGACTTCAGTCAAGTTCACAGATCTGGGTTAAAGGTTGAGATTAGGTTTGGATCAAGAGTTCAGGCTAGGGGGGAGGAAGAAGAAATAATAATAAATAAAGGTGATGTATTGCAAATGCATGCATGTATGTCACAGGAAGTGTCACACACTCAGTCTAAGTGGGAGCAGTATGTGTGTGTGTGTGTGTGTGTGTGTGTGTGTGTGTGTGTGTGTGTTAGGGGGGGACTCACCTGTCAGAACACATGACAAAGCGAACATTTAAGGAATTGATTAAATAAAGAGACAAAAGAGGAGTGAGGTGTGACAAATTGTGTCTACAGTACTCACTTCACAGTATAAGAATCTGAAAGGGGGTCGGGGGGGGGAGACAAACTTGACAAACTTTCTTTAAAACGTAGCACACATAAGAGGGTCCTAAAGACTGGGCGGGGTGGCCACAACACCGAAAAACAGCAGACAATGCAGACATGAATGAAAAACAAGGCAGTTAATTAGAGAGGCTGAGAGGCGCACTCCAACAGCAATGCTGTATTAGTCTAGTCTAAGACCTGCATACTTACTCACATCCTACCTAATGTGGTTTCACAATTCAAAATGAATAGTGCAAAGAAGTCCAGTTATTGCAACTAAAAATAATCAGGAGGCCTAAACAACATGTGATAATATGTGTGGTGTCTTGTGATATTGCATTTTGAACAGCACATTAAAGTTTTGGAAGATAAATACTCTAATTTCTCCAATGCAAGAGAAACTATTTGTTTACTTGATTTAAAATCTAATTGCGGTAGGCAAAAAAAAACTAATATTTGAATCAGTGCCTTTAAAGAGACCACTAGGATAAACATCATGCTCATTTGATGTACAAATGTACAGCAGTTAGTGCAAGCACTTGAGAGCTGTGGTTAATGGTAACATTATATTTATAGATAACCAGTGGCTGTGTGTTTCCCTAGGGTGGAAACTAACAATCATTTTCATTAGCAATCGATCTGTTGATTATTTTCCTGATTAACAGAATAATAATTTGATTTAAAAAAAGCTCATTGCTGTATGGCCGGGTTGGCTCAGTTTGTAGAGCAGGCGCACATATACATAGAGGTTGATGCCTGGACGCGGTGGTCCAGGGTTCGAGTCCAACCTGTGACGATTTCCTGCATGTCTTCCCTCTCTCTCCCCTAGCTGTCCTGTCCATTAAAAGATGGATAAGGCTCAAAAATAAGCCCCAGTTGAAATATTCAAATGTCTTGCATTGTCCAAAACCCAAATGTATAGTGTAATATCATAGAAAAGCAGTACATTTTCAATTTTAAGAAGCTTGTTCATTAGGATTTTGGGCATTATTGCCTAAAATTTACTTAAAGTGCTCATATATGCTAATTTTCAGATTCATAATTGTATTTAGAAGTTGTACCAGCATAGGTTAATGTGGTTTCATTTTCAAAAAACACATTTTTGTTGTACTGCACATTGCTGCAGCTCCTCTTTTCACCCTGTGTGTTGAGCTCTCCGTTTTAGCAACAGAGTGAGGCATCGCGCTTCTGTTGCATCTTTGTTGGGAGTCGCACATGCGCAGTAGCTAGGTCAGCACAGCTAGCCAGTCAGTTGCAGAGTATGAGGGCGTGCCACGTTAACAGGTAAGTGAGCATTATAACGTGTGTTACAAAGTAAAGGCTACAACAATAGAGCTGTTTGGAGCAGTTTGTGAACTGTTTTTTGTTGGAGATGGTATGTCCCTTTGGGGTGGACTTTGGGCTTTTACACTTTGTAAACCTATACTGTGCACAACGAAGATATATAACACAATAAAAAGAAAGAGAAAAGGCCAAAAAGCTGAATATGAGCACTTTCTGTAAATCAACTAATTGATGGTGGTGTCTTCCTCAACATCACCATCAGTAAGAAAGAAAATCTGTAGAACTAGTATAAAAAGATAAAAAGGAAAGAGTGTCTTCAATGTGTTTTTCCTTGATTCTATAGTAGGAGCCTATTATTTAAAGTCCCTGAGGCCAAAATGTAGGCTAATATAACACGCTGCTTGAGGGTACAACATGTGACGGTCTGTTGACAGAGTGTGATGTGCCTACAGTGAATTCATGGTTCACTTGTTTTGTGTGTTTTCTAAATTGTATTCCAGATTGCATGAATTTGAACCTCCCTGCAAGTAATAAGTACAGGAAGGGCACACATAGGTGCAGTCAATAATTTATTAGTAATTTCAGTAAATGTCAACCACTTTATATAAGCCACACCTTGTTATATCATTACATATATAAATAAAGTTTATTTTTATTACATATTTTCTTGTTTTCTATCCGTGGGTACTATTTCCTGCAATGACAGCCAGTGTGTCATTAAACTTTCATCTCATCTAAAAAGGTCACATCATGTTGACTGAAAAGGTTGTTGAGTGCACGCGCACACAAACATAGAGAGAGAGAGAGAGAGAGAGAGAGAGAGAGAGAGAGAGAGAGAGAGAAAGAGAGAGAGAGAGAGAGAGAGAGAGAGAGAGAGAAAGAGAGAGAGGGGGAGAGAGAGAGAGAGAGAGAGAGAGAGAGAGAGAAAGAGAGAGAGAGAGAGAGAGGGAGAGAGAAAGAGAGAGAGAAATGAAATGTCCGAATATAAAGTATTGATGAGTTCTACAGCTATCAATACAGAACTGAACTTCAAAAGTAAACAGTCGTGCGCCGACAGAGCAGATTTGATAAGAAAGAGCACAACCTAAAGAAACAGTTTGTGTACACATACTGACGATGTTGGATGCCACCATCACCGTGGTAACTGATGCCAAGCGGCAAGTGAGAGGAACTTGAGATGTAGGCGGGGTGTCAGGTCAGGGGGGGAGTCAGGGGAGCGGGCGTCGTTACCACATCAACACGGTCATAGCGTGGAGGCTGGCATGGTAAAATGATATTTCTTTGCAACTTCCTTGGAATAAAGCACTCGCTGTGTTTTTGAACTCACTTCTGCTCTCACATGCAGCAAGCTTAGAAGGATTTCAAGAGTCAAAGTTACATTTCAACCCTGTATTTCTCATACTTCTCTCAAGATTCTGGACCTTTTCTCTCTGCACATTATAATCTTCATAGAAGTAGGTCTACATTTCACGCCGTTGACGGCAAGATGTCCCACCCAATGTTCATCTCTCACACAAAGAAGTCTTTAGTATACTTAATATTAGACATAAACATGCTGCTTTAAAATAAAATGACAGATTCTTGTTATTGCTAAGAGGTCCTAGTTTTGAAAACCTGCAGATTTTTACCTTTAAGGTGTCAGATCTCTTTGGAGTAAAATAACCTTTACATAAACAATATGGCACTGGCTCTATGTCTGGCTGTTCTCATTGTTTATTAAGCTACCAGGAACACTGTGTTAACCAAAAACGGGACTAAAAGTGTTGGTTAAAAGACTATAAGTGAAAACTTTGACTACATTTAGATGGACTGCACTGATCCAGCTAAAATGACATGCTGTTTAAATGGGTTGGGATTGGAGCTGCCCATATCCCCTACCTGCTATATGCCCCAAACGCACAATGTCAAATCATTTCAGGACTTTTGCCACAATATCCAACTCCAATATTTCCGTCATATTCTATGTTGCCGTCTTTTTTTGCAAATATTCCAAAACATTAGGGTTTCAAGTTGTTCTGATTTCACAGTATAGCTTGAAGGGATCAAGCAGTTGGATTGCCCAAAGTAAATAGTTTTATGAAAATAAAAGCATGTCAAAGCCTATTTTTGTATACTCTTGTGTGACTGAAGTACTTGGCGAATCAAAGGGAATTCTTCTCCTTTCTCAATTCATCATCGTCCTAATGAGGAAAATATTGTTGAAATGCAATTCTACCGCTGGTTTTTCTACATTTCAGTTCAGTATATTTTATTAAAGGGGACAGTGCAAATTAACATGATTTCAAATTAATATGATTTCAGATTAACATGATTTCCCATGGGTAAAAAAGCCAGAGTTAGCCAGAAAGCTATTTTTCATCTGTAGTCCCCTGTCCTCGATGTTAAAAAGGCTTTTAAAAATACAAACGATGTAGAAAAATATATATAGGATATACACTTTACTCCACACAACAACTGAGTGTATTCTCATAATTACTTGCAGTAACTCTCTCCGTCGAGCTTTGAGCCAACTTACATTGTTTTCAACTCTCTGTGAAGCCGGATTTGTTGCCAAACCCTCCCACCTCGCCAGCTAATGGCTAAATGTCACACACCCACACCGTGCACCACTAAAGCAACTCAAAAGTCAATCCACAGTAGCTGATCTGAGATACGTACGTAAGTGACGCTAAAACAACGCTGAATTAAGTGACAGTTAGTTGAGATGCTGCCGACAAAGTTTAGTGATGTAGATGTCTTACATTTCGGATACTGATGCTACTACGCAGAAAGAAAGTCCAATTCCTTACTGTGCTAAGATAGAGACACAGCAAGGGTATCTGCTGTCTGTGACCTTGATGGGAGAGGCCTGAAAGAAGAAAAATATATCCCAGCGGGGTATGGCATCAGTGTGTGTATGTCCTCCCGAGAGAGGAAGTGTGCACGTGTGTCTTTGAGTGAGTGATTTGAAAGAGGAAAAGCAGCAAAGCCAAAATTAGAGAAGTAAAAGGGGAATGTGTTTTTGATTTCACCAACCACCAGCAAAAACACGACGGAGGTTACATTTGATCGCTTACAAAGCCTCCACGCAACAACTCAGCTGAGTCATTTTAGTCAGAGACACAGCTTTAGTCTGACAACGCTGTGTTTGCTTACCTTTGTTGGTTTGGATTGTAAGAAACAAACCTACTTTTGTCTTTTTTTTATAATCCTACCAAGAATGTCTACAGACTGAATGCAGTAACTGATAAAGACGGCAGCTCAATTTAGTATACCGCCTGAAGCTCAGAGTAAATACTAGCAGTTTTAAATTTGAAACTAATATGACGGTGACATCAAATACTCAAAACCCAAAAGAGTCTGGTGAACAGAGACTGTCTTCTTATAAAATGCTTGATGCACATTATAACCATGGCCCTTTCTTGTCATATTCATTGCAAGAGGCTGAACTTTTTTCTGACACTTTGGATGAGAGCATAAGCAATATGCCTAAAATAATATATATATATATATATATATATATATATATATATATATATATATATATATATATATATATATATATATATATGTGTGTGTGTGTGTGTGTGTGTGTGTGTGTGTGTGTGTGTGTGTGTTTTATGCTGTGTTGCAGGCAAAATAAATGAATGGAAACTTTTGCTCGCCCTGCTCCACAAAGAGGTCAAATGTCAAGCTCAGCTATAATGTCCTTGTTTGAACACAGCCTGGTAGATCCCTGGGCCGGACTGAACTCACTGTGAGATTGAAGACCTATGCAGTTGCATTTTGTGTTTTAGCCTTCACAGCAAAATTAGGGAATCTGCCAGTGACGTTTGACAAACATAAGAAAATCGTAGTAGGAAAGAGGAGCAGTAATCGTAACACAACCTTACACATAAGCCTCAGGTTCAACCGTAACCTCGGACAGTCAAACCCCTAACTGCTTGGGGCGCCACGGGCAGCCCCCTCACTCTGACATCTCTCCATTTAGGTACTGAGCATGTGTGTGTGTGTGTGTGTGTGTGTGTGTAATTCAGGCCTGTGTGTAATAATAACATAGAGTGTAAATTGTAATTTCCCCGAGCTGGATTTATAAAGTATACATTATTATTATTCTTATTACATTTCTGTCACTCTGTTATTTTACAGCTAAGAAAAATAATCATTTGATTTGTGTCATGCACACATGACACAAATCCCCGCTACCAGTCTTGGAGAACACCCTGTTTAAGGTGTCTCTAAAATGCATTACTTCCACAAACCTTTCTTGAACTCCTCCAGCATGGAGTCCAGCTTGGTGTCGTGGAAGACAAAGTGGACGGGATGGTTGTAGAACTTGGTGATGGTTTTGAGTGTGGTGCAGTCGTCCGGGTCAACGAAAGCCAGGTCCTTGACATACAGGATGTCCACGATGTTGGACCGCTCCTGCTCATAAACAGGTATCCTCGTGTACCCGCTCTCCATGATCTCTGACATGGTGTTGAAGTCCAACACGGTGTCGCTGTGGATCATGAAGCAGTGGCTGACAGGCGTCATGACATCCTCTACTGTTTTGGTCCTGAGCTCCAGTGCGCCTTGGATCATGTTAAGCTCCTCTTTCACCAGGTCATTATATGGCTCGGTGACTTTTAGCATCCCAACCAGCTTTTCCCGGTTGTACACAGTGCCGATCTCCTGACCCAGGATGCAGTCCAGGAGCTTGCTGATGGGCCATGACAGAGGGAATGTTAACAGCATAAATAACTTGGTAACAAGGATTGTGTTCGCCCCGACTGCCAGACCGTGCCTGGAGCAGAGCGCCTGCGGGACGATCTCGCCGAAAATAACGATGCCGACTGTGGAGGAGACCACAGCGCCGATCCCGGACTTGGTGAGGTCGTCCAGGAGGATGGTGAGGGTGGTATTGACCAGGACGTTTCCGAGGAGCAGTGAGCACAGCAAGTAGTTACCCTTCCTGCGGATGGGCTCAATCTTTCGCGCGTATTTCTTCTCCTTCTCGGTGCCGCAGCTCTGCACGATGCGGAGCTCCATCGGGTCCAGCGCCATCAGCCCCAGGTTGAGCCCACTGAACATGCCGGACAACACTAACAGGAAGGCGATGAGGATCACCTGCAGCCAGATGGGCAGCAAGGACTTTGCCACCTCCACCACACGCACTCTGCCGTCTTTATCGTCCAGCATGTACCAGGTCTCATCTTTCTCCTGGGTGTCGCGGACGCATAAGCCGAACACCTTTACCGCTTCGCTTTTGCGGAGCTGCTTGATCCGGAGGCTTACCACCCCGGAGGTGTTTTGGTTCGTTACCACCATGGACCCCTGCACTTCTATATCCTCTGTGAGTTTGGGACAAGTTCTATTTAACGGGGTAATGTTAAACTCGAGAGTATCATCCACTTTACCACTGGAGTAAAGTTCCGTGAACTTAATGAGCGCCGAGCTGTTTGGGAGCAAGTGAAGCCCGTAGAACCTAAATAAAGTATCGCTGCCCTCGGTCACCTGAATTACCCCTTTATCTGTGGTCTTGGCCGGCGTCTCGCTTCTTTCCAGCCTCATGCCGAGTATCCTTGGCGCGAGTCTTGACTCCGCCACTGCCTCCTTAATCTGCCTGCCCGCAAAAACACAAAAAAAGTAAAATAAAGTTAGCGTAAACCTCCGTCCACTCGACTCTATCGCCATGTTGTTTCGCTCTCTGCGAATACGGGAACTGACGTCACAAACTCGTTTCCACGAGTCTACTTCGCTCATCTGCAAAGAGACGACACTCGAGCGAGCCCCCTCAGTTTACATTTTTAAGGTCGTCTGACATTTTTTTTGGTGTTAAGGTGGAACGTGTGGCCATTTAAAAATGTAACTTACTTTTTCTGACTGATTTTTTTTTTTTTTTAAGGATACGTTTTGGAGATGTGACAACATAGACACAGCAAGGATTTTATTTAATATGCATTTGATATTTTATTTATAAAAGCTGAACTATATATGAGTGCTGATCAAAACTCTAATAGGCCTACGCTAAATTCACACATAGCGTAATCCACAATAAGAGACAGTCTCTTTTTTACATTCTTCTTGTTTTCATTAGCAACAGTCCAGACATTGTAGATTGATATTTACATTGCAATTACCTTTATTTCAATTTATTTCCAGGTCTGTATTTTAGGTCTACCTGATGAATAACGTTGTCCACTCTTGTTAGATAGATAGATAGATAGATGGATAGATGCATAGATAGATAGATACATTTCTTTTATCCCAAAAATGGGAAATTACAGTGTTACAGCAGCAAAATATTAATAATTTACATATACAATTAATTAAAATAAAGTAAAATGTCATGCTGTCAATTTATTTTTATTGTTGTTCTTATTCTGACAAATATTAGGACACAACTGAGGACTACTGAGTCACATGTGATGAAAAAAATACAGAAGATAAGTGACAAAGACAACACTGATGATAACTGACCCCAACTTCTTATGAGCGTCAGAAGTTTCAAGATTACTTCACTATTGTAGTCCCTACCCTTCACCATCAGGCTCTTGATAACGGATGTTTCGGTTTAAAGCTTTGTAACAGATTACATTTGTTTTGCATCTGAAAGATCCTATGGTCTTTTTTCTGTACGTTTCTCCACACAGCTTTACTGAGAACAGAGCTCCCTCTTGTGTTCAAATCGCACACAGTGCAGCCTGATGGTGGTGGTGAAAATGGCGCAAAGGCAAATCAGATCATCTTCCCTACATAGTGTTGATGAAGCTTGAATTGTTCTTAAAGGTACCATGACATTATGCTCTTTGGATGCTTTTATATAGAAATTAGTGGCCCTCTAGTAGCATATCTGAAGTCTCTTTCTCAAAATCAAGCCTTTGTGCAGAATTACAGCCACTAGATCCGGGGGGAGGGGGGGCCTTGACCAACTGCCTTGACTAACTGCCACTTTGCTTGTTTGAAAGCCATGATGAGAAGGGGGGTAACCTTGTCCCTTGTGACCTAATAAGGGTCAAGAGGGAGTCACTCCCCGGAGTCCTTTTGTTCTTTTTTTCCCAGCATGTTCCCTCGGACCGGAGAGGCTCCAGGATCGTGGTGGCAGGTGTCGCCATGGTCCCGCTACACGTTCTGCGATGCCATCTTCATCTTGCTACACTCTGCGGTGCCCAGCTGCATCCTGCTGTGCCTTGTTGTGCCCACAGTGCCCTGCTATGTCATGAACTATTACAAAGAACTGCTACATACTACTATTTTTTCTATTTTTGTTATTTCCACTCTTATTCTAGAGTTAAATTGAATGAAACTAAACATTTAAGCAGCAGCCTTTTATTGTAACTTTTTTTCATTTTTTCTATCAAATCCTTGAAGCTTTAATTTTACTCTTTCTTTGTCCCTTTTGTGTGCTTCTACACTAAGTAACGCAAAAACACTAGAGAAAGTAGATGAGACTGAAGAAAGAGAAATCCCTTTATGTGTCTGCAATCAGTCTCTTGGGGGGGAAATGCTGCACGCTGTAACAGTTGCAAGTAGTTTTCAGACTAAAAAACAATTGCCATGACTAAAACACATCTCTTTGGCAAAATAATAAATTATTGAAACATTTGTTGCCCCTAGGGGAATTTAATGTGTATATAGATATACACACACACACTGTATCCACTATATCAAATAATTTGATGCCTTTAACTTTTGTTATATTGTTTGTTATGCCTTTAAGTTGTTGGTATAATTGTTGGTATGCAATTAAGATAATGAGTAAGAAAACTTTGCATAAGAAATAAATAAATAACACTAACTGAATAAAGTAGTTTTGTGTAAAAAGATATTTGTTTTAAAAATGCAATAAAAAAATGCACAGCCAACAATGATATTGAATATAATTAGCTTACTGCTTCATGTATTCCACATCATTTGAAACAAGCCAGTGGAAGGGGGCATTGTTACACTGGCCTGAAGGGACTACCAACTGTTTCAGGCACAGCTGATGCGGCGGTGCAGGGATGCCCTCTGCTGGATGGAGCTTCTCTGGGTGTGTCAGGCTGCTGTCCTGGAAGAGCTGCTCCTGTGGAGGTTTGGGGAAGACAGTCTTTTTCTCACGATGGCAACGGGCCTCTTTAGTCGCAGTACGGCCTGTGAACGTCCTGTTTTCCATCTCCAGACCTAAGCCTCCAGACGTGCTGACGTGGCTTGCTCTTCCCACAGCTCATCAGGCTCAAGCCTTCCTACCTTCCCGCTTGGATTCCAGGAAGAAAGTTTGGATACCCCACTGCCTGCCCTCCTCAGCCCCTATCCAGCTAGCAGTCATCCTACATTGTGTTTTCTGTCCTTGGCTGCTATAAGTACAGAACTTACATTAAAACGTTTTGAATTGTTATTCTGTGTCCATAAATGTTTCTGTGTTCTGGGTCAGAACCTCAGCCTTAACACAATGTGAGTTGGAGCAGCCATCGGACACCCCTGAGACCCTGTGCATGATGAGATGATGGGTGGATGGTTAGACTGAATAACAGTGATGGGAGTAACGGGTTACAAAAGTAACACAATTACAGTAATTGCTGTAACGAAGTGATGAAAAGCAGCAGTAATCCAATGTTGGTAACTGTTTACTTTATATCTTTAGTTACTTTGAAGCTTCAGATTAATAATACAAAATAATATGAATAAATCATGATGTATTAAAGTGGATAAAGAAGAGACTTTGTTGATCACGTGAATTCACCAGCTACCTGCCAAGTCATACTATTGCTTTTATTTTGAAAGTAATGCAAAAGAAATGTAATGCATTACAATTCAGAGCCAGTAATATTATGATATAGCTAATAACTCTCAATAAAGTATCTAGTACTACCTTTTGGAAGTTACTTGCCCAACAATGCTTACTAAAGACATGAGTTGGATACCCAGCAATCCTGTGACATGCTATGTGTTGTAAAGTGTATAGGAATAAAGTGTCCTAAAATGAAAATACTAAGGTGCAATAACTCAAAAGTCTACTTTAATATTTGAGTATATTAAGTCTACAACTGGTGAAGAAGAAGAAGAAGAAGAAGAAGAAGAAGAAGAAGAAAACAAGGCTGGAGAAGAAGATAAAGAGAGTCATAGTATTATTAGAGAGTACCAATTTTTGGGACACTAATATAAATAAGGTCCATTGGGAGCTCAGCAGTGAATATGAGACCAAAGAAACATCTGGAAAATCTTCCAGAAGAAGAAAAGAAGTTGATGATGATGGAACAAAAGCAAGAAAAAAAATCAATACTAAACAATTAGTAAAGTGATAAGTCAAAGATGCGTTGTTATGCATTTTACGTCACCTTTACATTATCATTGGATTCATGTTCAGTGTTTTTACAGATAAATATGATGATTCTTCTTCTGGATTTGTGATGAGATGCACCCAGTTAACTTCTAGAAATAGCAGTAACAATGAAGGTGAATCACCTCAAAATTAAAGGTTAAAGTATAAGCAGAATTGTGATGTTGTAGCTAGATGGAATAAATGAGTTATTATATTTGGTAGTGAAATGTGAAACCTTAAACCATCAAACATGAAACACTTATTAAAGTGATAATCGAAAATGTGTTTGTAGGCATTTTGGCGTCACCCTGTGGTCACATCATTATTTCATGAAAGCATGATTCACGCTCCGTGTTTTCACAAATGAAGATGATGATCCCGCTTCTGTATTGGTGCATCCAGTTTACTAAATACTTAAATAACAGTAACCATGTAGTTATATAATCACACAAAGACTGAACATTGTAATTGCTGTTGCAGGGCTGCTGTATTAGACTGCATTAGTTTTTGCTCGTTGTACCTGATAAACTGAGAGTTAATTTGGAGGTTTTAGCCATAGACTGCTATGGTTTTAGCACAGTGGTTTACGCCTCTGGGTCACAAAGAAACTGAAAGCTCAGTCAGCGGGGCAGAAGAGACACTACAGAGACCTATGAGGAAACAGAACTAAGAACAGGAGGGAAATATCTGTGGTCCAAAGAAACTTAAGTTGGAGTATTAAGTTGTTGTACCTCATTGAAAATAGCAATACAACAGTAAATACAAGTCCTGCATTACATGTTTATCATTTAAGTATAGGCAGCATTGTAATGCGGCTGGTCTAGATGAGCACACGATAATGCCTTTTATACTATTTGGTTTTTGTATGTAAAAACCTCCATACCCACACTTTAATTGACATCTCCCTCTTCGTTCTGTTGGAAACTTGGTGAAGTCGTCCAATTTTACAGAATATCTACACTCAACTTTGCAAGCAAAAAAGTGAGATTATCTTCTAAAGTATATGCATTACCCAATATACAAGTAGAGATTAATAAATTAGTCACTTAATCAATAAAACCGATCATTTTGTAAGCATACATGCCATGTCATAATTCCAAGTTTCCAGCTTTTAACATGGCTTTTTTAATGGTCTTGATTTATCTTGAATGATTTTGAGGTTTGATTTGGTGGTTGAGCAAAATAAGGGTAATCGTGCTATTTTACAAACCAAACAATCAGTTGATCAATGGAGACAACATTTAGCAGAGTAGGTCATACTAAAATTAATCATTAGTTGCAATGTGATTCAACATAGTTCTAAATGAGCTGCTCCTCAACTACAACAGTAATATTGTGCTTTTACATCCATGCATGTAGTGTTACAGTCACAGGGGACATTTATCTGCATCTAAATACTTTAGGTAGTCTGTGTTTTTACTTAAGTAACATTTTTCAATGCAGATCTTTTACTTGTGACAAACAAGTAGGCTATTTCAACAGTGTTGCTAATAGCATTTCTTCTCTCAGTTAAAGGATCTGAATAGCCTACTTCCTCCACCGCTGCTTCCAAACTGACCTTATCAGAGCAGCGGAAGCTATGTAAATTTGTGTGGTTGTTTCCTTTATAAGTTCCCCAACTGTGTCATTTAGTTGATCGGAACTTCATAATTACCCCTTTACATCACTCATACTAGTATGCTAAATGTTTTTATGTAGGTTTCTATTGCCAATAGTTGTATTTAAACAGATTAAAAAAAATAAATAAAAAAGCAAACGCTGCGCCCACGGATGGGGAGTGGAGAGAAAAGGAGGGAGGAGTGGAGAAAATAGAGGAGGGGAGAGCCCGAGAGAGGGAGGGGAGCGGAGAGGCGGGTGGTGGGAAGCCAGGAGGAAAAACATTAGCACACATTTCTCTTCACTTAGAGGGGATTTCTTGTTTCTTTCCAGGAGTGCTGGCGACGCGCAGCCCGGCCGCAAGACGCAACGCACGGAGCCAGGACGCACAGTAAGGAGACGCGCTGCCACTGGCCTGTTGTTGAACTTGAAGGCGTGAAGGTGAAGTGGGTATAGTTGACATGCTGAGACGGAGTTTTGAGGGGGGGGGGGGGGGGGGGGGGGGGGAGATGGAGGAGGAAGAGAGAAAGGCAGACGGGCGAACAGGAAGCTGTAGTAGATGGGCCAGCGTTGTCTCCTCTCTCTCTGGTTCATTTATTAGTTCATCAACCTCTGCTGTGCTCCGGGGAGTCATGAACTTAAAAGTAACAGAAAGAATGAAAGAGTGAGTTTAAGGGGGAGTAGCATACGTCCGGGTTAGGTGAAAGGAAAAGCCCCTGCTGCACTTTCTTTACATCTGAACAAATGTACAGTCACCGTGGGTATTTCCAAAAAAACTACACTTACTTTGGTTGTGTGTTGGGTTAACAACGGAGCTTTTGTTTGAACAAACTTCTCCGAAACATCTCACAGGCATTATTTTTAACCTAAACTCTCTTTATTATATATCAGTGTTTCTTGTTTTTGTACAGCAATGTTCTGTTGCCAGTGCTTTCATTCCATGTTTTCGCTCAGAAATAGAAGTCTGTTACGTCGAGAGGACCAGGGCTACACCTTTGTCCGTGGGAGTTGTGGTATGAAAACTACAGGTAGGCTACTTAGTAAATTGTACGGTTTAGCAGTGATAAATGATGAGTAATTTCTACTGCATTGTACAGCGGAAGGTGGTGATAGACTACTTATTCACATCCTGTAGCTTATCCATTAGTGGTGCAGATCATTTTCTATTCAGGGCTAGACAGTAATGTGATGATGTGAAGTTGTTAGTTTATCACCTGTGACTTAAACTAGACATTACAACACACAGTGGTGAAAGAAATACTCCTATATTTTACTTAGGCTAAGAAAACATTTAGCAATAGGCCTACTCCAGTGTAGAAATACTCTGTTACAAAGGAAAGTCCTGCATTCATAATGTTACTGAAGTACAATTGCAAAATAATTAGCATATTAAACACTTAAAGGGGAACTATGCCGTTTTTTTTAGCACAATTTACCGGCTTAACTGAACAGCTTCGGAGTCATTGGAATGGTTATATGACTTTTTTTCCGAGTTGAATGGCGGTTGTGTCGCTCCCCCCTAGCGCCTGTGAGTAGAAAAATGACCTGTGCTACTTTGGGCAGCTGACCTCACCGTCAGGAAGTATCGCGTGATATCAGGTCTCGCAATTTACAGGCCCATTCAGGAAGCTGCTAGCTATGAGAACAAGGCAGCGATGGAGTTTTTCACACTATTGTCTTTGCAGAGCTGGCCAAAAAAGAAGCAGAAAGCTAGGAAAGTATTGTCGGATGAACAGAGAAAGAGGAAACGACTCACCAAGCGAGGAGTCAGACATAAGGAAACATCGGAGCTGCCAAATATTTATTCCAAAGCTGTGGGGGGAGCTCTGTAGAGAAACCTGCAAACAAAAAGCGGAGAAAACAGCGAAGAAATTGCTAATACTGCATTGCGCCCCTTAAGCACAAACACTAAAATTACTCATTACGTTGTCCATTATATTGGATTATAGCCTAATTATGGATGCATTAATGTGTTTACTGTATCACTTAATGTTGCGGCTGGTAAAGGTGGAGCTCATTTAACCACTGTATACTGTGGGTAGCTAAATCTGTAAAATAAATCATTTATTATTTGATTCATATTCTGTATTTATAATCTTAATCTGCCGAGGAGATAGTAAACAAAGCTATCAAAATAAAGTAGTAGTGGAGCAGAAGTATAACGTATTGGAAAATGGAAATATTCACGTACAAGTGCCTCGACAGTGTTCTTAAGTACCGTAAATGAGTAAATGTACTTAGTTACTTTGCACAGCTGAAAACACAGGCAATTAAATACAGGGGCCCCTTGAATGTCTTTAATACAATACATTTTAACTAACCCTTGTCTTATGTGCCTTTATAAAATCATCACTATTTTTGTGTGTTGCTATGATATGTTAGTATTCTTTATGTTAAGTGTCTTTAACAGCAGATAGTCTAGCTAGCTGTGTGGATTTACCCTGCAGAGATCTGAGGAGCAGCTAACCAAAGTTGTCATAAATTGACTGGAGTTTTAAATTCCCAAACAAAGAAAGCGGAAGGTAACAGACATCTAGCCGAAAAAGAAGAACATCCGGTGGAATTTACGGTGGCACAGGAGCAATCCCGGAAGTGGAACGTTGTGGATATAGACTAATGTGGGACTTACAGTAGTAAATACGTGGAATACTCACAAATTAGAGTGCATTCCTTTTCGTAGCTATCAATCAATCAATCAATCAATCAATCAGCCTGCAGTACGACACCCTCTCTCCTTAGACCCTTGATGGAAAGACTGGAAGAAACCAGAACGAACAACATGAATGTTTTTACATAATTGTATGCCAATCCATTGAGTAGACTTTGAGATATTCATATTTCACAGGATTAGTGAAACTTCAACCTGGTGGTGGTGATAAAAGAAAAGTCAGGGCAACACCAACATCAGTACATCCTCTGGGGAATATGAATAATTTTACTAAATGTCATGTGAATTCATCAAGTAATTTTTGAATTATTTTGGTCTGAACCAAAGCTGTGGACCAACAGACAAAACAATAGAGAAAAAAAACTACTGTTGATATAATACATGATATGATATGATACAATAAAGATTAAAACTTAAAGGTCCCTTGGCACGGAAATTTCACTTTATAAGGATTTTTAACATTAAAATGAGTTCCCCCAACCTGCTTATGGTCCCGCCGTGGCTAGAAATGGTGTTATTGTAAACTGAGCCTATGTCCTGCTCTGCCTTTGAGGAAATGAAAGCTCAGTTTGGCCAATCTGGAATCTTGCCCCTTATGAGGTCACAAGGGCCAAGATTCCTCAAAAGCTACAGACGCAGAAATGGCAGGTCCTAAGAAAAGCTCATTGTGGGACTGGCTCTAGTGGCTGTAATTCTGCACCAAGGCTGAATTTTGGGAAAGAGACTTCCGATACAGTATTAGGGGGCCAGTAAGGCCTACATAAAAGCACACAAAGAGCACCATGTCAAGGGACCTTTAAAAAGGAGAAGTATTTTACAAATGCAACACATTGCAAAGTGAGGAATTATTGTGGTCATGAATCGGAGTGTGGGCACAAGTTGGAGAAGGAGTAAGATGATGTAAAGGTTGTAGAGGCAGACTGTATGTGTTGTGAAATAAACAGCAGTAGTTTGGTTAATTAGACAGAAAATGAGTGATAAAGTAGACACTCTGCAATTTCATTTTAACTGAACGTTCTGACAAGTTCAGGTAAATTATATCTTTAAATCTGATCTCAATCAATAACTTCCAGTGCTGCGTAAAATTGAATCTAAATGAATCAAAGTGCAACTTTGTTTTGCAGCTTGAAAGTTGTTCTTTGTGAGATTGATATGCCGCTGTTTCAGAGTCTTTATTGTACATGAAGGAGATTATTAAGCTTAAAAGGTCAATCAAAATGTCTGGGTTTTATAGGGTAAGATGAGAGGAGAAGTGGCTCTGTGGCCTGAGGGGTCAGGTGAATTATTCAGAGGTTGATTGTTTCGGGTCTTTTGGTGCGGCGCTCGGGGCTCCACACTTTATTGTGCCCTTGTGTCATAACTGCATCTCACTTTTCCATTCTTGCTTTGTCAATGTTTATCATCAATGGAGAAAGAGGTCTGTCAGGCAACAGGTGACATCCCTATTCATCCATGCATCAGAGTCACAAATCACTTCACTCTTTAATGTTAACAAAGGCAGAATTCTCTCAACATGCAAGACCTTTTCTCCCAGTGGTAGTATTATTTTTGATAAGGAATAATTTTCTATTTTTTGGACATGATTACAAAAATGAAAAATGAGAGTGTTTGTGATCTGTGACTAATCCTGTGATCAGAAATTCACAGGAAAAACTTCCTCATTTACTCACAGTTAGATTTACTATAAACACTGTCATTAATCAGTAACCCACAGGAACGAGGTCAGTGCATTAGTTTCTGTCTGTTTATTCAACCTAGTGGTCGGTTAGAACAAAGCTGACTCTGTTGTCTGGGGCGGTGGCACAAGTACTCAAAACCTTTTGCTTAAATCAAAGTACCAATACAACAATGTAAAAATACTCCATTACAAGTAAAGGTGATCCATTCAAAAGTCCAAAAAGTGAACATACCTGGCCCCTGTTAACGATACATTGTCAGCTATTTCATTATTGTTTTATTGTTAGTGATGCGTCATTGTATAAGCAGAATTTTACTGTTTTAGTAAAGGGAAAGGGAGCTAGTTTGAACTACTTTACATCAAGTTCAGTTTACTGGTTGCCAACCTAGAGGTTGAGCCCCTTTTAAAGGGTCACAAGATAAATCTGAGAGGTCAGAAGGTGATTAATGGGAAAAAAGAGAATGAGACAAATCACAAATGATACACAAACACACTTTTATAGTAAATAATATAAGCTTATGTGAAATATTGGATAATTGTACCTCCTTTTGGCCTCTAACAGTTATTTAAATGACTCTAAGTGAGAAGTATAAAGGAAATGTATCAATGGAATTGCTAACAACTTATAGACGTTTGAAACTTGTAACAAAGAAAGTCCAACCCACTGTGTGAGAGGTTTGTTATTGGATTTTATGAGCTTATCACATCTGATGTAAAATACGAATGTGTCACTACAGTTGCCATATAACCGCAGGGTAGAAGGAGTATAAAGTAGCATTACAAAACTCAAGCAAAGTAAATGATTCTCAAATTTGTGTGAAACTACAGTACTTTTACTTTTTATTACTGCAATTCTTAAAACATTTAATGAAATTACAATTTTACAGAGGTGGAATTAGCAGATAATTCCTGTGTTTTGTGTTACATAACACTAATTTCTAAGAAACTTTTGAATCCTAATAGAGACTACATTCCTTTTGTCCTGTATAAAGTGAATGTGTTTTGTCTTTTGTGGTCAAGGTTCATAGCTGAGGTTATAAATAAGCTGGAAAACCAAAAGCAAATATGGTTTGTGTGGTTGAGTGGCACAGAAAACAATGAAACAGTAAGGACCATTTTCCCTCACACACAAAGTCGAAACAGTCAAATTAGCAGGTATGAGTTTACTTTCTGGGTTCAAGTCACTGTTAACTGACTAGGGTTGGTTACCATTGGAAGTTAATAAAAAGATACCTGCGTTTTTGAGATGATGCCAAAACAATCAATACATATTTTTCTACAATACCACTTTTCCGTTTAACAAAAAAAAGCCAATATACCCATGTTAAATGTGGTCTCAATACAAGCAGCAGACAAGCACATCTTCCAAATAAAATAGTGTAAAATTGGAGACTGAATGTCATTTAATGCCACCTTTTAGTAGTCTGTTATTTTCCATACTCAGTGTAGCCTTTTGATTGAGACACATTTTGGTGAGAGCTTACATGTCTTATATCTTTTTTGCAATGCAGCAGAACATAATTTGTCTGCATTCTCTGAATGTGTAACAGGGTTGTGTTCACAGATCATACCAATGTGTTTGTATGTTTTAGCCATTTTACGTTTCATTTAAAACAAATTAGTTTTTGTGATGCAGTCTATAATTAAATCCAATATTTAAGAGTCTTCTGCCAAACAGCAATGTTTTCATTGCAAATAACCACCACATAGGTTGCAAATGCAATGTTTAGCTTAGCTTAGCTTAGCTTAGCTTGGCTTACCAACAAAAGCTATGTTAAGAAACAGATTTTGAGTTTGTAAAATTTGTATCTGTATTTGTAAGATTTTGACCACTGGACCGTTTTTTTGCCCCAAACATCCACTGTAACAATTGTGTGTTCACTGTACGCTATTATTGCCTCTCAGCAAACATATTGGACATGTCAGTATGTTTCAACTCAGAACTTGAAACTCTGGTTCTTTCTGAAATTTCCTTAAAGTTTCTCTCTCTTTTTACTGTCATCTCTGTACTTTTATGAATTCCAAGAGATTTATGCAATTGTAGCGTGCATGGGCAAGCTTTTGTGTCTAATCTATTTGTGCCCTGGGCTAATTGTATTATGTCCAGTGGCTTGTATGCAATCACACCGCTTCTAAAATCTGTCTTTTGCTGATTTTAGAAGTGTTTTTGTATCAATTCTGTCTGACCACACAGCAAGGGTGTATCAAAACAGGGTGTTTTAGCCACATTTTGTAACCATTTTAACTGCATCTGTCATTAATGCGTTTTTGACTCATCTGACAGGACAGACACATTTCTAGTACTTTAAGCAATCAAGCTGCCTACACAGGCTCTGGCTGTGTAACAACTAGCATTTCACTTACGCCATACACAGGCAAATGTGAACATGAATGCAGTTTTAGAGTAGATTAGATAATACTTTATTCATCCCACAGTGGGGAATTTCTCTTGTTACAGCAGCAGCGGTTTCCTACAGTAAAAGCAAAACCCAACAAAACAAGGAAAAACACAAACAAACAGGCAAACAACAGACAATGAGCAGAAGGTATGGAATGAATGTAAAGTGGCGTCAAATAAGTCTATGTTCTTCTGTTTTATGAGTGCTGCAATGATCTTGTAGCCTCTGTGGGTGACCTACACTCAATATTGTCCCTGAATGCATCCTGTGTAAACAGAGATAGAGTCCTGAAGCTGCAGCTCAGTTAAAGTGCTGCTAGTGCTATATCACCTGTGTAAGAGGGATGAAACAACAGGTTGATAGTCAGCCATTGGGCAATTTTGGGCCTTTTAAATGTCATCAACTCAGACAACTCCAGAGCAGGTTGCATGCACTCTGCAAAAAGTGCGGTTTCCATAACATCTCCAGCTCCACAAAGACCAAAGACCCTGATCTTGGGGCGCGAGGTTGTGTGTTCCAGTTGAAATGTGGTTGAATTGTGGGCGGGTGAAATCCAGAGTAGAGGTTTTACTCATTTCTGTCCTTTATGTATGACCTAGATACACCTTTTTCCATAGAGTAACAATACATGTAGGCTTTTACTGAATCCAACAGTCTAAAATGTTTGTTTGCTTTAAATCTCCTCAGCGTCCTGTCAGATGTTGCATTGTTTTTTTTCTCTACAAAACACGCTTATTAAATTGAAAACAATGAGCCAGAACTAAAACAATTTTTGAATTAAAATTTTATCAACAACTACATTTTTCTTTAAATAGAAACACAGAAATGTCTTTTTTACCTCATAGTTTTGGTTTTGATGGCACACAGTAACAAGCCTTGTTATTCACAGAAGTTGCTGTTTGGGTAAATTAACTTGCTATCGCTGCTACTTCCTAGAATTGTCACAGTAATATTCTGGACTGACATCTGATGGCAGATATGGTAAAACAACACAGACGCCCAATTTTAAGTGTTTGGGAAAATCAACAGTAGTGTGCAGTTCTCACACAGGAGGGAGGTTTGCTTGAAAAGAACAGTTTCAGTTTTGATTCTGTGATACTGTGCCATATTCTCCCCTCTTTCCCTTAAGAGGTTGCTTTGGCCAATGATCTGAAGTGTGCAGTAGCAACAGGATGTACTGTGTACAGAGAGAAGCTGACCCCAAAATTCTGAGGACACAATAACATCAAAGGTGAAGTCCAGGGCCGAAACGAACAACTGATTTCATCGGTGGTTTACCTGCAGATCATTCTCTTGATTAGAGAGAATGGTCTATAAAACAGTAAAAGAAGATTTACCTGATCAAACATCTTCTTTTAAAACCAAAAGATAGTCAATTTACTATGATGTATGAAATGCAAAATAATCCAGCTCTACCCTTTTTTAGAATCATCAATTTTGGCCTTATTGCTTTAAAATAGGCTTAAAATATCAATTTATTATTAAAAAAAAGGAATTTGCAGATCAATGTTCTGTTGACCAACCAAGGGTTAATTGCCTGATGGCTGAAGCTCTGCTTCACTCTATAGGTTTTCTTTGCTGAGTTCCTCTGAAGAATACAGGGAGGACTGCCAGCTATTATTAGCTATGGCAGATTGATAAGACAAGTACCTGCTGATGGAGATGCACCAGAAAATGTAGGCCTGGTGGACTTGGGAATGCTGAGCACCCTAAAACCAAACCAGGTCTTTGTATTTTAGGATTTCTTCTAAGATATAAATACAAACTTCTCTGCAAGGTTTCTGTTGGTTTTGACAAAAGCACTGTTAGAGTTTTTGGATGCTTTTTTTTAAGTAGCTCTTTCAGGCAACTTTGTTTGGTTCCTTTTAATCATGGATGGATTATTGAATGAGCCTACCAGGCTTAGGCTTGGGGGCCTAAAGGGTCATGGGGCATCTGAGCCAGTGCCTCTGTTTGAAACACTTGACTCTTTTTGTCAGAAAATCACAAAGCTTAGTTTATAGTACAAAGAGATGTAAAGGACTCCTAGGAGATGTGAAACAATGACAAAGAGATGTAAAACAACCACAAAGATGCAAAATGACCTCCTAGATACTCAAAGTGACCACAAAGAGACAAAATATGGCAACAAAGACACAAAATGATCATAAGGGATTCAAAATGGAAACAGAAATGCAAAATGAATACTGTGGTTGTTTTTGTTGCTCTTATGTTGGAGGGGTGGAGGGCGTCTAGATGTCTCTACATGCCCTTAATGTTTGTGGTTGGAGAAACCTTTTGAGTTTAAAGCTCTTTGTTAATTTGGAGAGCACAAGAAGCCATGAACAGCAACTTTTAGAAATGTTTAACTTCTCTCTTCTTGTCTTGGAAACACAAAAGCCAACTCTTTTTCTGCTACACATCTTTCTCTCCTTCTTGAAAACAGACCTAATGTATCCAGAGCCCTGTTTGCTATTAGACAAAACACAAAGACACAGAGGAAAATGCTAAAAATGCAGCAGCTGTGCTCATCTGTTACTGTAGGTCGTTTTGTGATTGGCTTATCTACGGAAACCTTTATGCAACTTTGATGTAACTCCAATTGTTCCCCTGTTGTTTTAAGTACAGTATATGCGGCCTTGTTTAAGTCAAACACAACACTCAGTACATGACTGTGAGAGCTTTTAACTTTTTCTTTCTATGGGAGGTGTGCGTTTCACGTCATGGTGTTTTGTTTTGATAAGCGCTGTGGTTTGGACATGGGTCAAGTTGGATTTAAACTGGCTTCTGAAGGTGGGGCTGGACTACAGCGATAGAAGAACGCTGGTACTGATGGTGACTCTAATATGCCTGAGGACCAAATACAGCATATTAGGCACCTTAGACATGCATGTTTCTACAAAATAAGCTTAAAAGCATGTATTATTCCTCATCCGAGTGTTATTCAAACCCAAGACTCCATGTTTGTTAAGGCTGCACAATTTTCTGAACTTTAATTTGAAATACAATTTTGGGTTTTGAACTAGGGCAGCAACTAACAATCATTGTCATTCTTGATTAATATGCATATGACTTTTTCAATAACCAATTTATTGTTTTGCCTATGAAATGTCAGAAAAAATGGCCATCAAAATGTCCTATACCTGAAGGTGGTATCTTCAAATTCTAAAGTTTTTACAAACAGTCCAAAACCCCAAAACACAGAGATCATACACTACATAAAAGGGCTCTTTAGCCAGTTGGACACAGGCATCTCTCTACGCACACATTCAGAGGAAAAGGTTGTTTCTTTCAGCTGCAAACAAGCGGTCAGTTTTGATAATGGAGCACTGTTCAGCTTTAATTTGAGAAACCAGAGATCACAAATCGGACAAGACATCCATTCATCTGCGTGACCTCTGACCTGTTGAGCCAGTCGCAGGTGGCTGTGACACGGGATACTTTTACCCACCTTTGTTTCTCTGGAATAGCATTAATTCCAGTGTTAGCAGCCTTCGCTTGTGTGTGTGTGTGTGTGTGTGTGTGTGTGTGTGTGTGTGAATTAAAGCAGAGACAAAGAAGTAGGACATTTTCAAAACATCAGTGGCTTTAACATATTAAGTTGGTTTAAGTGTTCCCATGTACCCACTTATATGGAACAGTTTGTGGTGTTTAAAAAAGTATTCTAACACAGGAAATATAACTGTACATGCAGGTAGCAAGCAATTACTCTCACTTTATTTGAAAGCTGTATAGTCATCCCAGCATCCCCATAACGATTTCACTGGAAAACAGTTTGGTCTCTGGGTTGTGTCATCGCTGTAGTAAAGCCTGGAAAGTCTGAGTATCTGCCAAAACCAACAAGAACGTGAAACTCTAAAACAACTCCCCAATACGTCACATTGCGCACCATTTTGACATTCGGATTTAAAGTCTAGTTAAATCTTCATGATGACTGCAGTGAGTTTTAAAAGTCACGTTTTTCCTTTAAACCAGGCTGGAGACGCCTCTCTGTGTCGGGTCACATTAGTCTGTGTTTGTCTGTGGAGTAAACTGGGTGGGTAGTTTTGAGGGAATGAATAGGTGGACTGTTTGCCTAGGGGTCTTTATGGTAGAACTTTGTCAAAAAGTAGATGATGGGCGGTTACAGAGTGCTTGTGTATGTATGTGTGTGTCTTCAGTATATAAAGTTTATGTTTTTCAAATGTAAACTAACATAAGACTCAAAAACACCAAACATGTGAGGGGACATGTGAACCCAGATGAATGCACACATAAAAACAATGTGTGTGTGTGTGTGTGTGTGTGTGTGTGTGTGTGTGTGCGCGCGCATGTATGTGTTTTCCAGAGCCTTGGCATTCCTGTTAAATTCGCACACATTCTTCACTAACACATGTAGTTGGTATTTATAGCTCTGCAGCCCTGACGTCACCTTGGCAACAAACGCTCAAAACCGCCACTTCCTCAGCATGGGCAGACAAATATATACATGCTTTTTAACTTGACATTTGCACTTCGCTAGGTTCTTTTCTCTGGTGAATATGGGGTTTGTGGTTTTTGTACAACTATACCTGTTTTTGCAAAACGCACAATCACTGGGCCGAGAAGTATATTAATCCTGCTCCATAATTTTTCTAAACGTATAAAATTATGACAAACCTTTCTAAATTACGATATAACTTTCATATTATCACGGCATACCAAAGTATTCAGTTTTAACAAAAAAAAACTTTTTCTCATTATAACAACATATAGCATTAGGTTTGCAGAGAATCAACATATTCTTGGTTAAAGTCCGAGGTGGAAGAAAAACGTAAAAGTAGTATTACCTTTTCTGTAAAATCTTATTACATGTTCTGATTCTAAAATTTGTAAAAAACAAAACAAAAGTATTATCAAAAAAATGTATCAAAAGTACTCAATATGCAGAATTGCTCCTTCTGTTTTTTGTCACTAACAGATACATGTAAGAGCATTTTTATGTTGCAGATCGTCAATGTGGATGTGTCAATAAAATCTACTGGCGTACAAAATACCAGATTTGCCCCTGGAATGTAGTGGAGTAGAAGTATAGAGGAGCAGAAAATGAAAATTATCAGGTATATCAAGTATATGCATGTCAAAACTTTACTTACATACAGTAGCTTACTTGAATGTAATTAGTTATTTTTGCCGCTGAAATGTATGCTAGTGGATAGGAGCATAAAGTCGAAGAAAATGGAAAAGTTGTACTTAGGTACAGTACTTGAGGAGATGCACTGGTTACACTTTAGTTTGCATACCGGCCCTTGTGGGGGTCATGACTCCCAGGTTGGGAACCACTGGCTTGGAACAGTTAATTAGATTCAGCACTTAGTTTCGGGCCACTGACAGAGAGCCGTGATGGCACAGTTGACTACCGATGATTATTGGCTTGGCGGGTCAGGGCTCTAATAGAAGAAGCCACTAAAATAACAGTGGCATACCAACAGCCACTTTTCTGCTGAAAAAGACATCGCTCTTCATTTTCGAACTCTTACTGTCGGATCGGGCAGATAGCTGAACGAGTGGATGTCTAGCCTGAGAAGGGAGACTCCCTCTGAGTCACTCTGCCCTACGTGGGAAAACATTAAAAGGTCTTAGGGCTGATGCAAACCTGAAGCAAGAACGTTTGGATTAAAAAGGGGGAGTGAATTCAGATACATAGCTGTGTGATGGCACAAACGTAAACAGACTCAAAGCTCAAAACCGTTTGAGCTGTTGTGGTTGGTTAAGCAATGTTGTCTCTCTTTCCTCTTTTCTTCTTTACTCGTCATTAAAAAATGTTGGCTGTTTATTTAGCATGTTCCCTATACACGTACTCTCATGTTTTGCAGTTACCACACATTTCTCTGTGAATGCTCATTCTGCTGTCCAGTTCCAATGATATTTAGACCAATGAGAAGTGTTAATGCTCTGAAGTAATTGGTTTCATCTCAGCACCATTTTGATAATTCCACCTTGTCTATGTGGTCTGAGAGACCTTCCCATGTAGAAATAAAAGTTTTTTTAAACAGCTACCTAAAACCTGCTGTAACCTTAGTTTAAATAAAAACCTTAGGACTGGGAAATGATTACCTCATAGAGCACATTACGGAAAATGTCCTAATGGCAGCTGGCAGGCATTAAGTAATTTTCACTAAAACAGCAATGATGTTTAACCTCTACAGTTTCCGGGAGAAACCCGATGTTTGACGTAAACAGTCTGGAGTGCGATTTATTTCCTGGCGATGCAAATATTAGGTGACTCAGATTTACCCCTTTGTTCAGCCACTAAGTAACAGCTGTCTCTTCTTCTTCACAGACTAGTATGATGGATAGATAGCAGGAAGAAGAGGAGGAAGAGAAGATGTCGTTCTTTGGCATGGACTGTTTGAGGAAGAAAGAGAGAGGTAAGACCACATGGATTTCATTCAGCCAAATTAGTTGCCATTACATTGTCATATCAACAAAAGTTATGATGTTATTACATGTTTGGATTCATTACATTTTGATTAAAGTGCTCAGAAAATAATTGAACAATTTCATGACAACTCATCAACTCCATCTGTTGATGAAGCGATATTGTTGAAAGCTCCAAAAATGTAAAATAACCTGTTCAAATAGATTTTTTAAATATTTTCTTAAATAAGTGTATCAAATAATACCAATTTGCAACGTAGCTTGTGTTTTTTGCTACAACAAGACACTGTAAACATGTTGCTTCTGAAAAGTTGAAAGACAGTTAAATATGCAATTAGAGAACAGGACTATCTGTATCTCCCAAATCCACACCGCATACTACTTATTACTTCTAAGCCCCCCCCTCTCTTGGCTTAAAATGACTCACCGCTGTTGGCTACGGCCGCTGAACAGGCTACACGTTGTTAACAGTCGTGGCCCGCTTGCCTGGTCCTCTGGCAACATTGGAAATTAGCAGGGTTAGCATGGCGGCGTTAACCAGGACCAGTCAGGATCACTTTACTGACTGTTTCTCAATTGTTTTACAAGTAACCAACTCAGGTACTATACTAAAATGCCCGTCCCTAGTAGCTGTGATAAATTAGATCAAAGCTAAGGCTTACCTGTTTGGGAGGAAATTAACCAACTCTGTGTCCTTTTAGGCTTTTAGCTCTCCCGATCTTTCAAACACATCTCCAATATTTACCCAGGGTTTTTTACGTCTTTGGTCAAGCAACTGTTAGAAAAATACTGGCATTAGCATTGTTGTCAGAAAAGATAGTACTTCAACTTAGCATGTTTCCTCAATATCTGATGACGCATTGGGGTTATTTTTGGATTTATTACAGTGAATATATAACATGTTGGACGTTAATTATTAGTTATAAAATGTGTGCCAACATGTGTTCCAACTGTTGGGGTTAGGGTGTTTATTTTCTATTTTGCATCTGTACTTTATTATGATGTGCTTTGGATAAAACTTATAGACACCATGATATCAGTACATAAAAATTCAAGATGATAATTTCTGTTTTTTTAAATCAGAGCTGGAGAGGAAACTTCGCGCCAACGACCGCGAGTACAATCTCACCTTTAAATATGCAGTAAGTATTATTATGTGGTGTTGTTGGTGACTCTTGCACTCATACAGTTAATCAATGTGAGGTTCTATTGACACACATAAACACCTGTACACTTGACTTGACACTTGACTGATAATTTATGGTAAATGTATTTTTATAGCCAAAAGTTTTGTTGTTATTATTAATATTATTATTACTGTTAGTATTGTTGTATTTATACTGTCTTTCTTTTTTGCTCTATACTGTATTCTTCTTGTTGAAAACTGCTGCTGGAAATTCCAATTTCCTTGCGTGAGTCATCCCAAAAGGATTAATAAAGAGAAGTCTAGGTCTAAGTCCTCTACAAAACATCTCAAATAGAAGGATGTGTACAGTGGATACAGCCCACTTACCTAATAGACAAAACAGCATTCTACCCCATATCAGTCACTATCAATATTTAAAAGAGAAACTCTCCCTTGTTTGTGTGTTTTGCTGCTTTTCTGGCCGTGGGAACTGCCAAAGTTAAAAGGTTGAGTTTGCTAGGTTGTAAACTTTTTCTCCTCAGTTTGTTCTCTGTGTTGTTGCAGTCAAGGTCAAAACTCTCTTTTAGTATTAACATTAACATGCATTTAGCTGTTTTGTGATTGGGTTTAAAGGTGTTACATTAGCCAGTGAGTTGTGTAGAAACCCTTTGACTTGCAGCAGCTTTGCATACATGCAAAAAGAGGTGTTGCTTCTACTATGACGATGGCTGCTATGTCCGTATGGGGGATGATTTTATTAAGAAAGGAAAAATGGAAATAGCAATTTTTCTCTACTATGATTAATCCAAACCACGTCCTCCATACAACTGAAACCCGTGGAAAATACCAAAAAGGGTGTAAACATATCCTGCGCTTTCATCCTCCTGATAAGGTCCACCTGGCACAGAGCCGATGCTTCCCACCAGATTACACTCTCATGAAACTCATAAGGATTTTTCTTCACATGACGACAACCTGAAATGCCCAATAAAGGCTTTCATTATATTTAATGTTATCTCTGCTGAGTCAACACACATTTAGACATGCTTTACTCTTCTGTCCCCTTTTATGTCTTTTGTTTGTGGATTTAACCTCTTTGAATGGGCTCGCGGCACCTGTTTACGTCAATGATACATTAATTTATAAACCCCTGGACTTCAATAACTCAGATGTGTTTTATCAAGATTTCTTCTTATGTTCAAAAATGTTTGCACATTCAAAACATATTCCACATATCTGTTTTCTATATTCTATTTTTGCAGAACATTTGCTTTAAAAAAGTGATGGTTACAAGAGCAACCATTACAAAATCTAGTGCCGACATGTCCGCTGTAAATGACACCTATGACCTTGTCTATATCCACGACCTTCCACTCCCGGGGTTGCTTTGTTGCTGTCGGAAATTTCCATATGTTCTTCTTTTCGGCCGGACAATCCTTTACCTTCCGCTTTCTTTGTGTTGGAGTTTTAAACTCCGGTTGATTTTATGATGACTATGGTAAAAATGTAAAGCTGAAAATATCTTGAAAAGGTCCATATATGAATTAAATGACATTCCTCACACATATGGATTTAACAATAAGCCTATATGCATACTAACTTTCTCCATTCCTTTACACCCATTCAGACGAACGCCATCAAGACCTCCAAGTACAACCCCTTCACCTTCCTACCTCTTAACCTGTTCGAGCAGTTCCAGAGGATTGCTAATGCCTACTTCCTGTTTCTGCTGGTGCTCCAGGTGAGGGGAAAAAAAACCTCATGAAATTACATGCAGGAATCATACACACAAGGCTGCCATACAACTGTCAAGTAAATTGTATGTAAAATAATGGAAATGAATGCAAATTAAACATGCGTCTCAGATTAGTTAAAGACATAATTGTGCTAATGTCAGGTTGCTAGCGCAGTAGCCTAGTTCTACTTATATTAGCTTATGCCACGGAAGCTCATCTGGATGGTAGCATTGTTCCAGTAACGTTAATGTAAGCTGCTTGCTACAAATTCAAAATAATGGAGAGAGTCGTCTCCCCTGCACCCTCCTCCGCGGACTCAAAGTTCACGTTGCCGAGACTGCAGCATCCTCAACAATGTTGCTAGACGATTGTCTCACATAGCCAGACATCACTCCATAGCATAGCGGAGTTGCTAACTTATGCTTGCTATATTGACTCCTAATTTCCACCGGTTGCTGTACGTCTGCGGATCCGCAAAAGAACGGCGGCGGAGTCATTAGGTTTCCATTAAAGTCAATGTGTATATTACCACTGACTGCAGAATGGCTTTGTTTTGACTCCGTCCCAGCTTCGGCAGTCTGTGCAGCCCTCAGGAGCTTTTAAGATTATTTTTGGGACTTGTTTACCTTTTTATCCAGAGTGACAGCATGTTTCCTCTATATCTGATGACACATAGGGTAATTTTGGGATTTATTACAGTAAATATATTACATATTGGACCTTTAAGTTAAAGAATGCCCCTTTTTCAAAATGTTATACAGTATATAATATTATTGGATTCTAATTATTTATGCATTTATGTGGTTATCACTATGTTGCAGATGGTTATGGTGAAGCTAATTTTAATGACTTTGCTAATGCTGTGTAGAAGTAGCTTCATGTATACTATAGTGGAGTAAAAAGTGCAATATTTTCCTTAGAGATGTATGAGAGTGGAAGTATATAGTATCATAAAATAAAAATATTGGAAAGTGCCCCGAAATTGTACTTAAGTACACAATAACTGCACTTTGTTCAATTCCACCACTGCTATTAATTGATAGGTGCCGTATACTATACCTTTACCCCAGCAGCTCCTACAGTGAAATAATAGCTACACCTGGACTCCCTAACATACTATCTGTACTGAACTCAATTATATTAGTGCAGATTTGTGGAAATGGAACATATATAATGTATTAGTTGCCATAGACAGTAGGCCCTTGAAACACCTGATGTATTGATAATTAAAAGTTGTGTGGAGCTCATGTGTTTAAGCCTTAGGGAGACACTAAATGTTTTATTAGGAGACACAATGTAAGAAAACATTGTTTTCCTAACAAAGAAAACCACACAGATCATCTGTGGATTAAAATAAATGTAAGGCTGTTGCTTTGACAGCATTATGAGAACAAGAGAAAAGACAAAATTCACTCAATAAGCGACTTCTCTTTTTCACAGTGAAGCTGTGTGATAACCAAACAGGATATGGATGAATCAAGTGCAATGAGGTTAAGGAAGTGTAATATCCAGTACAGGAAGTTGCCTCATCATGTGCGAACAGCAATGTTGCAAAACAGAGTTCAGTTGGTTCGGTTGACTGACAAGGAGGAACTGCAGCACAACAGCAGTTTCAAATGAATGAGATACAACAGATATACATATATTTTCTGTATACGCTATTGTATTTATGCATCATATTTAGGGTTTGAGACTTCATGACACGGGCTTATAGAATACTATCATGTCTTCATTGACAGAAAACAACTTTAAAATGTTCTTGGATCCACACAGACAATTTAGTTAGTTCTTACTTGTTGTATGAACATTGGCTTAATGTTCAACCACATTTCATGGAAATCTAGAAACAAGTTTTTGAGCAACAAAAAAAGTCAAACAAACAGGATAGGACTGAAAAAATCCTACTTGGTAGATATACTTTGTAGACATAATGAGCACATATGATTATGATTGTCTCATTAGTATTTTGCAACATAAACTTGTCTTATAGACCCAGTTACATGCATATATTGTACACAAAGGCTAAACAATTGATAATGTTTTTGGAAATGCTAAAGAACTTTTCTCATAGACAGATGAATGTTTTTGCAGTGCAGTATTGTTGTCTTCCTAAAGCTCGTCATTGCGTTTTCTAAAAGTAGGAGAGCCTTTTATTAAACTACTTAATTTCAGATTATGTATGTTAAGTTTTCCTTGAATTAATGCACACACAAACATCTTTCTTTTGCAACCTCTCTTTACCGCAAATCATTTGGAAAGTTTAAAACAAATGCAATCTTGTATACAATTTCTTTTCTTCTAATTGAGTATTTATGCCATGTCCTGTGCATGTTTTTAATTACATGTCCTCATTCTTGTTTTTAACAAGACGGTCTACTTTTCTGCCAATCACCCACACAATATGGATTCGCGGTCTACCTTTTGCAATTTTCTCTATTACATGCAAAAATAAACTAACTTTACTAAAGTAAACTAAAGACAGTTTTCTGTGTGTGTGTGTGTGTTCTTCAGGTGATTCCCCAGATCTCCTCTCTGTCCTGGTTCACCACGGTCGTGCCTCTGGTCCTTGTGCTGACAGTCACCGCTGCCAAAGATGCCACCGACGATATTGTAAGCAAATGTGTTGTGTGTACCATTTCACCTTGCACTAATTTCACTACTTTGATTTTAGATGGATTAGTAAATAAAATTAGAAAAACATAAAAACAAAGAAATTCATACATCTTCCAAGTATAATGATTTTAAAATGTATTAAGTTTATTTATAAAAATGGTTGCAATTTTGGATCTGCTCCTAAATCCAGGCAGATATTCACTTCACAGTTGATTGGATCTTTAAAGCATGTGGAAGCAGATTTCCCTGCATACTTCCGTCATGCCAACCCTTAAAAGGCTGACTATATACAGCTGAAAACTAACGGTGTTGGTAGTTTGGTTAGGTTAAAAACGATGATCCCTGAAAATGCAATCGTCCGCGGAAAGCAGAGGTATTCAACTTAAATTGCAAGAGGTCCAGTAAGCCAACCCTCTGCCCCTGCAGAGGTCCGAAGAATTCGATACCTAGAAATATATATTAAATATTAATGATAATACTACTAAGAATACTATAGGAATCACATTTTTAATCTCAAAGAGGCCAAAATGCAGTGTGTATAACGAACATTTGATGAAATAAAAAGTTACATAAATCCATCAAATCTAAATTTGCAGTGTAAATATACCTTTCAGTCCATAAAAATGAAACCTCCTCTAAAGGAAAAACTAAATAAGGTGCTCTGTTAGGCTGATCTGAGCTCAATACTCACTTAAAGATAGAAGTACAAGCTTCCTAAAATTCCTAAAATACAGTGCCTATATTGAACAAGCATATGATGAATGGAAAAACAACACATATGCCCGCTGTTGCTCTGTGAGAGAGTGAGACAGGACTTGTATAGATTGCTCTTTTTGGGCTTTGGGCACGTTTCAGTGTCCTGACCTCCGACTGTTGTGGCTAAGTTTTCTCAGAGTGTCTGTGTCTAGTTTCATATTAGCGTTTAATAATTTCTCTTTTGACAATTGCAATAGACTTCGTGGACACCGACCTTGTAGACTTCTTAGCAGGAAATATAAAGGGTACTTTTCTGTCCACTCGTTAATGTCAGTCAACTTTTTTATATTTTGATAATGCCATGTGCTTTTATCGTATTGTGTACCCGTGTGTACCTCGGTTAGCTCGAGTCTCTCCTGCATGTTTTGCAACCTACAACCTACAACAAACGCAGGTTGCAGGACCTTTAGAGCTCTGCAGAGCTGGCCTCGTTTCGTTCTGTTAAAAGTTCCTTTATTAAAAAGATAAATATGCATATCATTTATCTATTTTTCCCAGTTGTGTCAAAAGACTGCCAGTTGTGGACCCTTGCCGTAAAGGTTATATGCTTAGTGTAGAAATTAAGCAGCATGCTTCACCTTCTCAGTTTGGGAACCACTGCTTATGTTTTCCTGACAAGGAACTTCCTCAGGTTGTGTGAACAAAGACTGCCCTCTTTCAGTGCCAAAGGTGGACATAGTGTGACATTGTTTATCTGTCCCAACATTTTTAGGGGGATGTAAGCGTGGATGGTTGTGCCTCCAAAGCTTGAGACTTTGAGACCAAAGACTGTTTAAATTTTGTCTCTCACCAACAGTCAACACTGGTTTATTTTAACCATGAACTGAAGATATACATCAGTAGGTATGAGAACAACTTGGCTAAATAAAGCTGACACTCACAGTCATACTGAACAAACACACTGAAAAATAAGTAAGGACAACATATTTAGCAGCTGATCAGGGAGGAATATCTATTAATATGAAATGAACTACTACCTTGAAAATACGTCATTTTAAAATATCATCCTCACTGCACATATTCAGCAACAACAATATTGCAACTCTTTTACAATCACAAAAGGTACTGTATGCTATTTCATGTTATCTCATGTAGCTGATAAACAACATTTACTCTATGACTGTGTGAAAAACAATTTCACTCACATCAGTAGTCTGGTGTGCAAAACACTTCATACTCCTCTTACCTGTGTGCATGTGTTGGTTCAAGTGTTTATCAGTCCGCTCAACGTCAAATTATGGTTGCCGTGGCCACTGTTTCTCTGTTTGATTAAGTTTTGATCCAAGCTCATTTTTGACCTCTGTCGAACTCAGGCTGACATTTTGTTTTCATTAATTCAGTGTTTTGGAAAATGGAATTTTTTTAAATGCATGACATTCTTTGTCTTATAGTCAAGGCATCCTTTTTCTGTAATGTGATTCTTCGACAGACTATTTTATTAGCCAGATTTTTGAAAATGTTGTAATGTATTTCTCCTTTACTGACAAAAGTATGTCTCATGGGTTTTAAGATTAGTTGAGAAATAAGAAAAGTTCCAGTTCCCATATACCAGGTGACCTCTTAGTGATAGTTCATCAGGAAGTAGACTTTTTTCGTTTATTGCTTTGCGGGAACCGAGACAGAACTAAATGTGCCTCTAAAACAACGAAAGGAAAATTTATTTTTGTTTCAGCTGTCAAGGGCAACCAAAAAAGTGTATGTGTGTGCGTAAGAGTGTGTGCATGTGCATGGCACCCAATAACATAATGCCAAACCACCAAGATAAAATATCTGTTGTCATGGGTTAAACATTAACTGAAGGAGGAGTACACAAGCCTTTTTGTTTGGTAGAGGTGGTGATCCTGAACGGTCCTTGCAGCCGCTGCCCATCTGTTCCTGAAGTGAAGTCACTGTGGGTTCAGGTTTGATTTGATCTTTG
Organism: Etheostoma cragini; assembly: GCF_013103735.1. Lineage (NCBI taxonomy): Eukaryota > Metazoa > Chordata > Actinopteri > Perciformes > Percidae > Etheostoma > Etheostoma cragini. The sequence continues at coordinate 24,663,553 of NC_048411.1, forward strand.
CAAATACACAGCAACTCCAGACTGACCATGTATGGGACTTTGGATGACCTTGCAAAACAAACGCTTAAATAACGCCTCCAGTTTTGGGAAAGCTGTTGTGAAAGGATATTTTTTATAAGCTAACGCCTACTGCAGAAATGTGAATGGAAGTTAACTGGAATTTAGGAGATATTATTCTGATGCCATAATGTTATGTCTATGGATATAATCTCTGAATTTCATTTGGATAAAGCCTCACATTCCATTAGTTTCACAGTTAGAAATCAATGATCTTATTCAGTGGCTCCTGAATTGGGTTCGGTGAAAGCAGAAAAAACCTTAATACTACAAAATTTGTGCCAATTCTGTTAAACTTTGCTTTTCCATGTAAGTGATTTGATAATTTCTCTTTTTCAGAAATGATATATAAATCTGTCTTTAGTGGGACTAGTCACATCTGGTAAAGGGAACTCCCTGCTGAGTTTAATGATACCTCACACAAGACTTTACGTCATACAGTTCATTAGCTGTGAAAGGTGTCGTGGCAAAAGGGGTCGGGGCAAACCTTTACTTATAAAAAAGGAAGTCTCTGGTGAGTACAGTGATACCTCACACGAGGGTCTACATCAAATGAGTCATAATTTATATAATGGGGCGTGGGCTTCACCTTAGCGGGCGGGTCAAACCATGACCAACCAAAAATAAACTTTCTGCTAAGGCGGCCTTTACCTCACCCAGTAAGTGTAAGTGAGTCCTGCAGCGGCCAGGGTTCGAATTCGTCCTGCGGCCCTTTGCTGTGTGTCATCCGAGGAAATATCGACCTTTATATGTCCTCGGGGGGGACTCTTATGAATCCTGAAAAGTTTTAAGCCAAAAATAAAAAAAGTGTTAAAACTGAGCCCCGCTTTGAAAGTTGTGCTGGTGATTAGAAAGGGAACCAAACTGAATGTCTCAGCCTCCTCTGTCTCACTCATTGAACTAAATATTGATCGGAAACTTAAGAGGGAGTCAGAATGAAATGTTAACTGATAAGTTTCATTGGAATTTTTGTCAGAACTAATCAGTAATTCAGTGGTACAACTCTCATTGTCTCTTTGCGTGTTTCTTTCCAGAATCGCCACAGGAGCGACAATCAAGTCAACAACAGAAAAGTTCAAGTCCTGATTGACAGGAAGTAAGTTTTTCCATGGGAAGCATGGGAAACACAACAGTGTGGGCCTACCCAAAGTGTCAGGTAGTTACATGCTGGTTTTTGTGTATTTAAAGAGGCTTTAAGCTTTCTGGACAGGTAGGTGTTTCTCAAGGAATCTTTTGGGGGCCATTTAGCTTTATGAAGAAGCCCCGAAAATATCGTTAAAGTCATAGTATTTGCTTGATTCAGCTCTAAGGGTGGTATAAAGCCAGATCTCATGCACAAATCAAGCATAACTCACATATTTGAGAATGCAGACCTCAGGTCAAACAGGATACAAAACAAGCACACCCCACACTCCTGCAGCTGCTTCCTAATATACTGACATGTGCAAAATACAAAGCAAAGGTCACAAATATCCAGTGGGCTTGTCTATAAACAGAAGAATTGGAAGTCATACAAAGATATATGTGCATTTTTTTCTCTTTATTTATTATAAGGTGAAAGTTTATTGCCTTAAGTCAAGTTCTATTGGCTGTTTCAAGCCCGTCTCCATTTTGCCAGATATACAGTATATGTAATTCTGGTGGATCCAAAAAAAACAGAGCATGTTTTTCTACCATCCTGGAATGTTGTGTGGACTAGCCAGACCTTCCTCCGCAGAGCTGTGTAGGTCTGGCATTATAAGACTACTCATTAGTCACCCAAAGAGAGGTTTTTCCAATAGAACAGAGGTGTAAAAAGTAATCAAATATTTTACTTAAATGAAATAACTTAATAAAAATCTGCTAATTTGAAATGTACAAAGCTATATCAAATTAACGTACTTGTTATATAAATAGTATGTTTATGAAATGATACATTTCATTTAAAGGTGCCCTGCCACATGTATTTAACTACTTTGAGGTAATGTCTGAAGTTCTATCTTGGACTCTGTAAAATGTTTTGTTGAAAAAATGCCTTGCTTACCTTTGTTTCAAGCCATTCTAGCGTGGTATAGAAAAACTTCAGCAAGACTGAGCTTGCTTTGTGTCAGTTCTCATTAATATTTAACGAGCTAAGCTGCTTGACTCTGATAAATAGCTAGCCAATGAGAGCCTGGCTATAATCATCCTTTACCCAGCACAACTGGGCGAGCTCATGAATGATAATAAGCTCAGGCAACAGGATGGCAGACTGACCAGCTTTTTTAATTGGCCAGATTTCTCCGCTTATTTCTTGTCAGTGGCTAGAGCTGACAGAGGACGTACCAGTTCATTTTCACATTCATGACATGACACATATGGACCTAACATATTTCTAAAGAAATTGTGTGGCAGGGCACCTTTTAAGTGTATGAAGTTTTGGGAAAAAAAGATGAATTGATATGTTTTATTACTTTTGGACAAAGAAGACAAATTGGGAAAATGCCCATTGACAATATAATTATTTACAAGAGTTAAAGTAAACGCCTACTGGTCAACTGTGTACCATGAGGTTATCATGAAGCATGAAATAGAAAACCCTGAAAAGTGTCAAATATTTTTGTTCCAGCCAAGTTTTAAAAGCTATTATTGGCAGACAGATAATACAGGAAACTGTCAGGAACTGCCTTGGAGGAAAGGAAACTAATATTAGGATGACCTCAGTGTTCAGAATTTTGCACAGTTTATTTCCTGACAATTCTCAAAGAAGAAGGGAAAAGAAAACCTTTTCTCTAAATTCCACAGTCAGTCTAAACATCCTTTTACCAGCCTGTTTCTTGTTCTCAGACTGCGGAGCAAGAAATGGATGGATGTCCAGGTGGGAGACATCATCAGGCTGGAAAACAACCAGTTTGTCACCGTGAGTAAATTGGTGAAACATAAATAGGCTTCTACTCCTATCCCAAACTTTGTGTGTGTGTGTGTGTGTGTGTGTGTGTGTGTGTGTGTGTAAAGAAAGTTACACATCACGTTTGTCAGACAATCTGAACAGATGTCACTGATAAAACCTTCTCTAATTGCAGGCTGACCTCCTGTTGCTCTCCAGCAGTGAACCACTCAACCTGGTGTACATTGAGACAGCAGAACTGGATGGGTCAGTCTATTTTTTGTTTAATGTCATGATGTGAGTTTGTTTAACATGCAAATAATAATGCCTCAACAGCCATTTACACTATTGTTCAATGTCTCTCATTTTTGTCATTTTTGTCTCCTCCTCCTCTGTACTTCTTTATCTTCCTTCTGGTTTCTACCGTGTCATTCTCCCCCTCTTTTTTTACTTTAACGTCTTCCTCTTCCCTTCCTCAGAGAGACTAACCTGAAGGTGAGACAGGCCCTGACCGTGACAGGAGACCTGGGAGAGGATAGCGAAAAACTGGCAGACTTCAACGGTAAGACTAATAGAGGACTACCAACTTGTCTGCACAGTATATTAACATACACACTATGCAGGTTTGTGATCGTCCGTTTGCAGTTGTGAATTGATTTCTCACCTTCTCAGACTCAATCTTCTCTATACCAACATAGAATGTTCAGATACGTGTAAACTGGTTTCTACCTTCTTCAGTTCTCCAGGGAGCATAATAGGTTTCTAAAACCAGAATATGTTAACATGCACAACACATAAGCAGGATACAAGTCATATAAACACACTCACTGATAAAAAGTACAGTATGTGATTTTGACTAGGCAATATAATCTGGAGAAGGTGCACAGACACAAACAGTAGTATTGTGTTTAAAGTGTGGTTTATGGTTGTGCGGGGGCTACACTAAGAGTTTTCGACGTAGCCTACATAAGTGGCCTGAACTGAATATACTATATATATATATTTATACATACATATATATTATCATTCACTTCCTTAATTAAGTAGCAGTGATATCGTGTTAAATAATAATAATAATAACAAGAGACCCATTTTAAATTATGGAAAAAGGGAGTCAAAGTATCACTTAGCTACCCATTGTTGCTGTTACATCAGTTTTCATGAAAAGCTAAAACATGTCCCTGCTGTTTTTGTACTTTTAACTCTAAAATAAAAGTTGTATTACTACTATATTCAACAGTAAAATTTATAATAAGTAAACATATGTACATTTTACAGTTTCACATGCTTATACATTTGATTACAGCTGTTTATAATGGTCTTTTATCATAACCATGCATTTGGACATTGGTTTGAGACTAAAATTCATTTGAAGACCCAATGTGTAAGAGGGTCTTTGTAAATTCCCAGTGGTACTATAACCATCTCCTAATCTGACCCGGGAACACTATGATGAATAAGTTTAAACACAGAGACACATAGGCCTCAATTTTTACAAATTGTCTCATTTTGCAACAAACAAAAACTGCAGCCATCAGAATAAATACAAAGATGAAATAGTCATACATTAATTAAATGCATGCCTGCTTGAATAATTCATTTCATTCTGAGCACAACCTCAAACCTGCTCTGTCATCTCTCTCTCATGTTTAAGGTGAGGTACGCTGTGAACCCCCCAACAACCGCCTCGACCGCTTCACAGGAACGCTAACCTACGTCGGTCAGAAATACCCGCTGGACAATGAGAAGATCCTGCTGCGAGGCTGCACCCTGAGGAACACTGAGTGGTGCTTTGGACTCGTTCTGTTTGCAGGTGGGAAGGATTTTTCATGAACAGGTGTCAAGTTAGGCCTGCACGATTGAGGGAAAAATTTCAATCACAATCGTTTAGCTTAGAACTGATATTCCGATTCTCTGCCGCAATTATTTGCTCACGAAGTGTTATGTTTATTGCACACATGACCCATCACAAAACAAAACAAATTGGCACTAGCAAACATATTTTTTTTTTGTTGGCACCTATAGCACATTGCACATCACCACGAGCCTGTAAGCATAGAGGCTTCAATGAAGAGAAGGGAGAGCATTGCAGCCCTTGAATGCTTTAAAAGAGTCTATGTTTAAAGGTCTAATGGAATAAAAATTCAATTTTTGCGAGGGTTTCTTTTACTTTAATATAAGTTCCCCTAGCCTGCCTATCGTCCCCCGGTGGCTAGAAATCGTGATAGGTGGAAACCGAGCCCTGGGTATCCTGCTCTGCTTTTGAGAAAATGAAAGCTCAGATGGGCCCATCTGGAATCTATCCCCTTATGTCATAAGGAGCAAGGTTACCTCCCCCCTTTCTGCTTTGGCCGCCCAGAGAATTTGGCCCACCCGCGAGAGAGAGACATCATGGATTTCAAAGTTTAATTGCGAAAAGGGGTTAATCGAGATCATGATTTTATAACGATTTATGGTGCAGGCCTAGTGTCAGTACCACGTCATCATAACAACTGTTTTTTGCATTGATACTGATACTCTGACTTCAATACCAGTTTTCCTGAACAATACTTTTTTTGATAACAATTTTATAGAAATCATTTTTACAAAACAGCCTACAACACTATGGTATATTTTTTTTACGCTCATGTGATGCACACTGTAGTCAAGCCTCTAAAAAATCCACCAACACACACGTTGGCTCTATCTCTGTGCGTAACGTAGAGTTTTTCCTGCATGTATCTACAACGTGTAACATTAGACAGCCAATCACAAGTATTATTATATCTTGGTAGAAGTGTTCTTATCGGCTCACTGACACTGATGAGATTTACTTCGTGAAGTAAGATAATGAAATTTGGTATTGGACGACAAGGCCTTTTTTGATAGTCTATATTATAGAGACAATTTGGTCAGTGCCTTAAAAGAATCAAAGTTCAGTACCCAGTCCTAATTGTCCCTAATAAATAAAAAACTAAGATGTTTTTAAATGGAGGATGTGAAATCATATGAGGTCATTTGGTTCCTCTTTTTTGCAGGTCCAGAGACAAAGCTGATGCAGAACTGTGGGAAAACTACGTTTAAGAGGACCAGTATAGACCGACTGATGAACGTCCTAGTACTTTGTGTGAGTCTGTTTATCTGATCTAAGGATGGCTTAATTATTCATCAAGTCATCAGTTGATTTTTACGGCTAAATCCGGTTATTACATAAAATTAACTCTTGAAAACAAGATTTCACTTCTTCTGGCGCAATAAGTCAAATGATGTCTTTATCTTTTATTAATAAATGAGCTGCGCCATGGTAGTTACCCAGAGCATTGAAGATCAGCCAGACAAGAGGAAGTAAATCAATGGGAAGTAAATAAAATACAGGGTTAAAATGTTTAACTTCTTCCGTAAAAAATCTATCCGGCTTTGTATGTTTGTGTCTTGACTGATTCTAGTTGAAAGGATCAACTTGCTAAACCTGTATTTTACACATTCCCAACATTTCAGATGTATCAGAAAACATTAATAGATTTATTTATTTCTAATGTTAACTAGTGGATTTAAAGACCTGTCAATCACTTTGAGAAGGGTAGCCGGTTCCATTCTTGTTTTTTTAAACTTTCAACTTGGGTTCAGTTGTCCAGTCATTCTTTGATAGACCAGCCTTTGACCTATTCATTATTTCCAAAACTCTCCATGCAGATTTTTGGTTTCCTGGCCTTCATGTGCACCATCCTTGCAATAGGAAACTACTTCTGGGAAATGAACGAAGGCTCACAGTTCATGGTCTTCCTTCCCAGACAAGACGGCAACAACGCTGCCTTCTCCGCCTTCCTCACGTTCTGGTCCTACGTCATCATCCTTAACACTGTGGTGCCCATCTCTCTCTATGTTAGGTAACAACACGGGTAGAATTGCTGTTTATTTAATTAAATACAAAACTTCTACAAAATGCATAAATAACAAAGATTGTATTTGCTTCTTCTCACTTCCTGACTCTACACCTTTCGGCAGCGTGGAGATCATTCGGCTGGGGAACAGCTTCTACATCGACTGGGACAGGAAAATGTACTTTGCACGTTACAACACCCCCGCCGAGGCTCGCACCACCACGCTAAACGAGGAGCTCGGCCAGATCAAATACGTCTTCAGTGACAAAACAGGGACGCTCACTCAGAATATCATGACGTTCAACAAGTGCTCCATCAACGGCAAATCTTACGGTAAGATTCAAAAGTTCTACCTGGAGTTATCTAAGTTGGTTTGGCCAGAATAATTGAAATCCTCTGTGTGAGTGTTCTGAGGCTTTAAACCATAAAGAATGGCTAACACATAATTATTTTAAACATACATAAAGCATTTAATAACGTAAATGGAAAGAGAAAGTATTATCCTCACTTATACTCACTTGATTGACAATATTTCTGTACTCAGACCTTCATTAGTCATTAGGCAAAGTTCGTATAGACACCATGCACATGTTTAAGCTATAGGCTCTTTGTTTGTGTGCAGCTAAATCAATGAGCTCTTCAAATGTCAATCTGAGCTGTTGCAGTTAAAGAAACATAGTAAATGTACCAATATTATAGAAAGTAGTTTTGCATCACCTAATAACAAAACTTATATTTAGTCTTCGAAAAGGTAGTAAAAGACACTAAAGGCAAAAAATTGAAAAACAAAGGCATTTGCTTCTTCTGTGTCCATCATGTAATTGGTTCATTTTTGTGTTCACACGTCACTTGTAAGTTTCATCTATTTTCTTTCTCTTTTTTTAGGGGATGTTTATGACTACACAGGTCAAAGACTAGAAATTACTGAGGTGAGTCAGGTTTTTGGTGATGTAAATTCGGCAATCCTTTAACTACATCACACTGATTCACTATTCACTTCACTGGCTTCCCGTTTCCGCCAGGATTGAATATAAGGGCTCCCTTCTCACCCCCTCCCACCATGCAGTATGCACTGTAGCACTTTGAGATTTGCTTCAAAATATAAAGTGCATTACAAATCAATCAATTGTTATCTTGTCACAAAGGATACATCATGTAGATTCTGCAAAATTTCTATTAAATTTAGTGACACCTCTTGCGTCTTCACACCCTGTCTTCTGTCTCTTTCGACAGCATACAGAGACGGTGGACTTCTCCTTCAACCCGCTGGCTGACCCCCGCTTCATGTTCCACGACCACGCCCTGGTGGAGGCGGTGAAGCTGGAGGACCCAGAGGTCCACAACTTCTTCAGACTGTTGGCCCTCTGCCACACCGTCATGGCCGAGGAGAAGAAAGAAGGTGAGAAGCGGTTGAGTGTCTCTCTGTGAGCCGCTGTCTTTTTCTTAGATAATGCAAATATCCTTACACAATAAAAACGAAAGTGACCAAAAATTACTCACTTCACCTAAATCTGAGAACAATTCCTCTTCCTCCACTCTTCAGGTGAGCTTTTCTATCAGGCCCAGTCTCCAGATGAGGGAGCACTGGTCACAGCGGCCCGAAACTTTGGATTTGTTTTCCGCTCGCGCACACCAGAGAGCGTTTCCATCGTGGAAATGGGGGAACAGCGCAGCTATGAACTCCTGGCCATCTTGGATTTCAACAACGTCCGCAAGAGGATGTCCGTCATAGGTATAAAATCCTCTGAAAAAATAAAATTTCCTATTTAGTGTGATTCCTCATACAGTTTTCATGTTGATTGCTGTCGCTGGAGATTTCCTTTTTTTTAACTGTGGTGATTGTTATAGCAGATTTTTCCTTCTGTTCCTATTTAACAGAACTGTATTTTCGTGTCATGATGGGGTCATGTAAGTGTGTGTTTGTGTGTACAGTGCGGTGTCCAGAAGGGAAGCTCTGTCTCTACTGTAAAGGTGCAGACACAATCATCTACGAGAGGCTGCATCAGTCCTGCAGCAAGCTGATGGACGTCACTACAGAGCACCTTAACGTCAGTAATATTTGAGATTTGATTGTTATACTTTATCTGAATTCTTCTTGTAAGTTTCCTGCAGTGTTGCTGAATGTTTGTCTCTGCATGCCTGTGTGTTGGTTGTTTTCTGTCAAGTGTGTTTGTGTGTGTTTATACAGACAAAGTTCCCTGCCCTGGAAGCATAAATAATTGAATTTGAACACTTGGGCTTTATTATAATGATGACGATAACTTTTGTATTGCTCCAAATGATAGAGGCGAAACAAATGAAATTGGTTTGTTCTATAAAGATTATCCAAATTTAGGGTTTTGTGTGTGTGTGTGTGTGTGTGTGTGTTTGTGTGTGGGAAGCGTTCAACCCTCAATATATGCATGTTGATCTGCAGGAGTTTGCAGGGGAGGGCCTGCGGACTCTGGCGCTGGCCTATAAGAATCTGGACGAGGAGTATTTCAACCAGTGGAAACAGCGCCACCATGAGGCCAGCACCGAGCTCGACAACCAAGAGAGCAAACTGGAAGAGCTGTACGAGGAGATAGAGAAGGATCTACTGGTAGGAAAATAACTCATGTTTCTTTAAAGCTCAAACCATAAAACCTGGGTTTCATTTTTTAAAATTGTAGACTGAATGTGTGTTTCCAGCTGCTTGGAGCAACAGCCATAGAAGACAAGTTACAAGACGGAGTACCTCAAACTATAGAGCAGTTGTCCAAAGCCAACATCAAAATATGGGTTTTGACTGGTGACAAGCAAGGTACATAACTTTAAATATAATGAGAGAATTTAATTTGGAACAAATTATATAACTGTTTTGGATTGGGTGGATGGTTAAACTTTCTTTACATGGAAACAAGTCTGAAAACGTTTTTGTCATGTTTGTCATAATTCAGTTTTATCAATAGAAATCAATTAGGTGTCACTTTTTCAATCTGAAGTCATCTTGTTTTATATTTAAAATAATGATTATAACAGTTTATCACAACTAGGGCCAGGATTTTGTAGTTTCTGCCATATATCTCATACTCACCAAAGTAATTGCTGAGACCTGGAAACAACGCAGTCAGATGTGGAAAAAAGAAAAACGATCGTCAACGTGCAAAAAAGCCAAACTGATTATCTAAACCACTTTATTTAGAGGTCAAATAGAAAGTGATATTTCTTGTTAGAAACCTTTAAATTCAGACTATAGCACACCATCTGCTCCACACCTGCTAAACTGTATAACCCTTTATTGGACAGCCAGCCTCAGTCACACCTAAAGCAGAAAGTGACAACATGACCAAAGGACTCACCATTTGGAACTTGCACATTGACCATGCACTAACTGTGTTTGTATGTACTTCATTTGCTTGTTGTATTATTGCAGAAGTATCAGAAGATACATTCCTTTTTGAATATAGTATTCCTGATTCGGTCCCAAACATCATGCAGGATCATTGTTAAATATAGCTCTTCACTGTGTAATATTTAGATTACTTTTCATTCTGTTCTTTTCTTCATATCTGTTACAACTGTCATCTTACTTATGTTAATTATTCATGCTGCAGAAACTGCAGAAAACATTGGGTACTCCTGCAACTTACTGCGGGAGGAGATGAACGACGTCTTCATCGTCGCGGGCAACTCACCTGAGGATGTCAGACAGGAACTCAGGTCAGAGGCAGTTTTCAAAAGACTGTACCGTTTCAGTTTAGGCATCACCTGAGGAACTGAGCTGATTATGAAACGTATCCATGCATCCATCCTTTTTTTTTTTTTTTTTTTTTCATTTTCTTGTGGAGCAGAAATGCACGGACCTCCATGAAACCAGTCGAGGATTCAATGTTTCTGCCAGAAAGGACTCTGGGTAAAGGTGTGAAACTGATCGCAGACGAGTTGGTAAATGGAGAGTACGGCCTGGTTATAAACGGACACAGCCTGGTACGTCATTAGATGTGTCCTGATTACAATTCATGTTGTAACTGTCTTCTGTGACATATATTATGTATTATTTAAACTTAAAAGGGAAACTGTTGTATAATTCCTGTCTCTAATCTTCCCTATGTTCCCTCAGGCGTACGCCCTGGAGGGCAGCATGGAGCTGGAATTCCTGAGGACGGCGTGTATGTGTAAAGCAGTGATCTGCTGCCGGGTCACTCCTCTGCAGAAGGCTCAGGTGGTCGAGCTTGTCAAGAAGTACAAGCAGGCGGTCACACTGGCCATAGGAGATGGAGCCAACGACGTCAGCATGATCAAAGGTATCAGCGGGGCCACACAGCAGCTATATGTGTGAAAGTTAAAGAGGTTTTTCCTCCCAAGTAGGAAATTTGCAAAAAAGAAAGTTGCTGCTAAAGATTGCAGCTGTACTGCTAGTTCTCCCCAAATACAAAATGCAGCTCAATGGGCTTTGGCTTCCATTACGAATGCTTTGATAAACTAACCAGAACTGAAATGATGAGTTGATAAATAGATTAATTGTTTCAGACATTTTTCAAACACAAGTGGCAAACATTCCCTTTACAGCTTGTCAAATGTGAGGCTTTGCTTCAGTACATATCCTTGGACTCTGTAAAATTCGAATGGGCTTTTTTTTTCAATGATTTGGAACTCCAAATGAATGATAGTATTGCTACATATTAACCATAAGAATTTAGTATGCTGGTGATACGGTGAGTATCTCTCCTCTTGTTTAGGTGTATATCTGCCCCATAGTGGCCAAAAATGTATTAATGCAGCTTTAAGTTGTAGTACATGATCTGTGGTTGCCTGAAACCCCGAAAAAAAAGACTAAAATATTTTCCACAAATAGAAAAAAATGTACGCTTCTTTTCTTGCTGTTTTTTGGATACAGAGAAATTCAGACACCCGTGTCTTCTTCTTGTCTTTGTCCTCCCAGCGGCTCATATAGGCGTGGGCATCTCAGGCCAGGAGGGCATGCAGGCCGTGCTGTCCAGCGACTTTTCTTTCGCCCAGTTCCGCTTCCTGCAGCGCCTCCTGCTGGTGCACGGCCGCTGGTCCTACCTGCGCATGTGCAAGTTCCTGCGCTACTTCTTCTACAAGAACTTCACCTTCACCTTCGTCCACTTCTGGTACGGCTTCTTCTGTGGCTTCTCTGCACAGGTGAGAGAGTGAAGGAAGACGGAGGGAGAAAGGACGGTGGTGTTTAGTTTTCAGTGGTGGAAGAAGTATTTAAATCCTTTACATAAGTGAATGAACCACACTGTAGAAATACTAGTAATTTTTTTTTTTTACTAATACAAGTAAAAATCATGCATTTAAAATGTTGCTTAAGTAAAAGTTTGTAACAATCACAACAGTTCTTTGTTTAATCGTTTCAGTATTTTTAGGCCTATATTGTTGGGTAGTTTAACTTATAACAAAACTTTGTATTTCATAAACTACATGTGTTTTTTGTATAAAAATCTTAATGTTTAAAGTAAATAGTAACTAAAGCTGTCAGATTACTGTAGTGAAGTAAAAAAATACAATACTTCTCTCTGAAATGTTGTAGAGTTGAAGTAGAAAGTGGCATGAAAAGAAAAGTATCTCAAATTTGTACTTAAAGTACAGTACTGGAGTAAGTGTACTCGGTTACTTTCCACCACTGCTAGTTTTGTAATACAAGACTGTAAAAGGTAAAACCAGTGTTTCTCGACCTTTTTAGCTTGCAACACAAAACATCTGTGTGTATTTAGACCCGTTTGCCATCCAGATGTCTATGAGATCATTTACCCCCTCTAAACTTCTCAGATGGTGTAATTTAAATAATATTTGAAGCCAAGAACAGTTAAATTATCCATCATTAAACCACAAAAGGACGTTTGTTTTGAAGAATTGTTCATTCTGAAAATACAAAATGCAGACTTTTATCATACTGTGTTGTAAATATTGTTTCAACGCTGTATCCAATAAAATATATGGAAAAAATAATCCAACATTTAACGAAAAGGTTTTTACCGGAATATTTTCTTTCCTTTCCCATTAATCATCTTACCACAGAGCTAAACAACCTAAAAGTGAATATATAAAGTAGTTTAAAGTAGCGCCAACTAAAATGCTGTTTTGGCACGGATCAGTCTATAGTATTAATGATCTAATAATGTCACATATAATATATCAGTCACAGGGGACATTTTTCTGCAAAACAAGTACTTTTACTTTTGATACTTTAAGTACATTTACTTAAATTACAGTATATTTAAAATGTAAGTACTCTTACCTGTAAGGAAGTAAGTTATTTTGGTACTTTTGCTTAAGTAACGTGTGTGAATCTTCTTCTACCATTGGTATTCAAGGATGAAGATGGTAGAAGTCATTTTTAATTTCTGCTTTTGCTTTTTCAGACGGTGTATGATGAGTGGTTCATAACACTCTACAATCTGATGTACACAGCACTACCTGTCCTGGGAATGAGTCTGTTTGATCAGGTAACTATCTGATGTGCACGTATCTATAATAAACCTTATATGTTTATATAAAGAATAGAGCTGGAGGTGTTCAAGCTGACAGAACAGAGAACAGAAACACACAGACTTGATACCTTTGTCTCTCCCTGCTGGTCAGGATGTGAACGACGTGTGGAGTTTCCAGTATCCTCAGCTCTACATTCCCGGTCAACTCAACCTGTACTTCAGCAAGAAGGCCTTCTTCAAATGTGTTCTCCACAGCTGCTACAGCTCCATGGTGCTCTTCTTCATCCCTTACGCAGCCATGCACAACACCGTGAGGGACGACGGGAAGGACGTCGCCGACTACCAGTCCTTCGCTCTCCTCACCCAGACATGTCTGCTGTTTGCCGTCACCATCCAGGTATGAGGAACACTTTTCTTTTGGAGAATCTTGTCTCTACCCTTAGTCGGGCTTAGAGTGCAAAAACAATTACAGATATTTTTGTGTCCTCTCCATGTTTTTAGTTAGGGTTGGAGATGTCCTACTGGACAGCCGTGAACACTTTCTTCGTGTTGGGCAGCCTGGCCATGTACTTTGCTGTCACGTTCACCATGTACAGCAACGGCATGTTTCTCATGTTGCCGTCAGCCTTCCCTTTCATAGGTGAGTGGTCAACTCATAATCTCGCCAAACACCTCTCCTTAAAGATATCGTTGTGTTCGTTTGCACATTTGTGTTGGTTAGTAGGCGTTAACATGCATGCCTGCTCCAGCGAAAAGCTTTGCTCATTCTTTCATATGAGGCTCCTTTGGAATAAAGGGGGCAGTATAATTCAAATAAGTTGAATTATACTTCCAAATAGAGTCGGAATTTAGTTCAGTGTGTTTTCACATGCAAAATGTCTGGTTTACAACTCCGACAAATATCAAAGCTGGTTTAGCTCAGAGCTGTGTGTGTACTAAAATGTAATGTACAGTCTCATGGTCTAATTGTTAGTCTTGTTTACTTATTCTTTGAACATATTTCCTTATTCAAATAATATTTCTTTTAAAATTTTGACTGTATTTTATGTTCATTCTACTTTGCGTGATGACAAATTATTTGTTGTAGCAATAATTAAAATAGAAAAAAAGTTCTTTTAGAAACACATTACATACAACCATGTCAGGTAGCAGAAAAATGGATTGACATGAATGTAGATGCTGTTTTGACAAACAACTTCCAACCCAAGTGCTCTACTATTTCTTTTTGTCTGTAACCGTAAAAGTAAAGTCCATTTATACTTATACAGCAAATGTGTTTGAGATAGCAATCTGATGTTGACACTATGATTACACTAGCATTTCATTTCAATTTTTACATGTCAAAGGCAGCTTTACGACCCTTTACAAAGACACAAAATTCAATTTTTTCAAGTAAAGTTGTTACACTCACTCAGCATAATTTATTTGCTTCTGTGAATGACCAGGAGGACTTGCAACACAGCCATCATGTTTTCACAATACAGAGAGGTTAGAAAAATAATATGAGATCCGGAAGAAACATTTATTAAGTAGGTTGTAGGTTAGAACACTGGAAATGTCATTTATACATACTACTACTTAACTTTTTAGTAGTAGTTCTGTCAAACAGGAATCAAGTCAAGAATTTGATATGTTTGTGGTAATCTTGTCCATAGGGAAGTCAGCATTTATAGCTGTAGCATATCTTGATGTTACCCAAGTCATAACAGGGATGACAGTTAAGTTTAAAGTATTTAAAGGATTGAAAAGCTTAAAATTATAAACCTTGTATGTGTATTATGTGTGTGTTTGTCCAGGAACAGCCCGGAACTCTCTGAACCAGCCCAACATTTGGCTGACCATCCTCCTCACCTCCATCCTGTGTGTCCTTCCTGTGGTTACCTACCGGTTCCTGTTTATTCAGCTCTACCCCACCATCAATGACAAGGTAAAGATGGATCTACTGTACCAATTTAATCTGCATGCTCGCTAAGATACAACTGCCTTTGTCAAACATGAATCCAAAATAAATCCCAGAAATGGGTTGGCATGTGTGATAAGTGTGCCTCTGTCCAGCATTTTGACTTTGTTACAATCTACCCAAACCTTTAGGTGATGTTCAAGGTGAGACAAGCCAAAGCCACACCTGCCCCCCCGCCTCTACGCACCCGCATCCGCCGTACCAGCTCCCGTCGCTCAGGCTACGCCTTCTCGCACGCGCAGGGCTACGGGAACCTGGTGACTTCAGGCCGGTTCTTGCGGCGTCCTGCTTTGTCGGGATCTTCGGGTTTCGGCAACATAGGTCGCACCACAACTGGGTTCAGTCCCATGGGACGATCGGCTGGATACAGCCCAACAGGACGCCCGCAGAACGCCAAGGTCCAAGATGTGGAGGTGACGTCGCTGCAGATGTACAGGACTATCAAAGATTCTGCCTTCTGACAGACAGCCGGTTATCTTCAAGATGGAAGTATGGAATAAACTAAACAGCTGGATGCCCCTGGTGTTTTTAAGCTCCATTCATACATTTGTTACCATGAAGAACTTGCTTGGGCACTCCAGAGAACTTCAAGGATTTTAATGATCTGTCTCTCATCTGTCCAATCACCTAAGACGAGGTTTAAAAAGTGCATAACTTTTGCTCCAAGCACTTCATTTTGTAAAAGTTTTATCAAAAGGAACTACAGCAAAATGTGTCACCACTTCTGATGGGTACATGGATCGCTTTGCTCAGATCATGAGTATTTATGTAAAATATGCCTCATGCTAAGCCAACAGTAACAGGGTGATTCACTTTCAGATTGGAACAACCACAGAGGGGAAAAAGTTTGGCTTCATGAGAAGGACAAAGTGTCATCATGTTTACAGACCACCAAGATTTCCCTAACCCTGGGAGTCTATATGCACAGCAGGGCTTTGTACAGAGGATAAATAAACCAGCTAAGCCATTTTGCATAAGAATATTTTAATTTTGTACTTTTAAGTGTTTAAGTTTCAATTGTTTTAAAGCATTTTATTTTGCTGTCTTGAAAGCTTTTTCACATGGCAGCAGGGGATGACTTAATCTTTGGAAGATCATGAATGTTTCAAAAAGTGCTCCCAACAGATGTTCGTCTTCTCAGAGGAAGAGATATTATGGCAAGCGTTGTTAGTCCACCCAATTTTACAGTATGCTTTTTCTCTTCACTTTATGTGTGCTGAAAAATATTCATGCAACTTAAATGAATTAGGAGAAGAAAACAGATCATTTTTGTATAGCAGACCCTAGTTTTGATTTACTACAAAACCACAGAGATATTTGAATAACGTTCTAAAGGACCACTGTGTAATCGGGCATACTTTAAGGGTTTTTAAGGGTTTATAAGTTGTAAGTAATAAAATACATATAATTGCTTACAGATAAGAAATAAGCTCTTAATAAGAACAATGATTGGGCTGGACTGCCAGGTTGTAAAAGTGTATAGAACTTTCTCTGTCTTTTCAGATAACTACTCAATACATCTTTACAGTAAGTGAGAAACCTAAAAAGCAGGGTTGATCGCTAATTAGGAGTCATAATGGTCATTTTCTGCGGACACAATTAATGGTTAGTAATAAATTAAACAGTTGTTATACTTCAGTAATCCTTCAAGTAATAATGTATTCTTAATACTACTATTAATAATATTAAAACTATTTATCATAGTGGTTTGAATGAAATTTGTCATCTAAAGAGAGATAATGGTGCCGGGCAAAAAAAAAAAAAATCACTGTAATTGTAAAGTTCTTGATAAATGGATTTTGGTCTGTAAGATCTGCAGTTCTGCGAGTGATTCATACCATCTATCCTCCATACCAACTCATCCTGTGTAGGGTCCCTGGGAACGTATCCCAGCATGCACTGGACTGGTTCAACTTGGGCAGTTTCACACTCACACCTATGAGTGGATTTAAAGTCACCAATCAACACGACTTTCTTTGGCTTTTTTTTTTTTTTTTATTCAAGCTGGCAACCTAAATGTTGCTCTTTCTAATAGCTTATTCCTGATCTGAACAAGTTATAAAGAATGCCTTATTACAAGGTGGTACCAATATTGTCTACAGTGTAGCTTTATGGGAGCATAAAATGTCTGAAATGTACCTCAGCGTTTAGGTCTTGGGTTTTATATTTTGAGTTGTTTTCCAGCTCTAGCAACCGTGAATCTAAGGCCCTGTTCAAGCCAAGAGGGTAAGCCTCTCCTCTCTAAGCGTTGCTCCTATGGCGCCATTTTAATGCGACAAAGCCATCACCCACCGTTAGCATCCCATTGACTGGCATTCATTTTGACGTCACTTTGACAGTGAATAACTTTACATCTGAAGCATTTAAAAACTCGATTTGTCCATTGTTTATTTCTAAAAAAACACCACAATGTATTAAAGGCTCCATTACCTTGTATCTCACGTTATGGCTCTGTAGCAGACGTTTTTGTAAAAATAGGCTAACGATTGTGTCATAACCAAGCGACTTGTTGTCGCATAGTCGACAAATCACCGCATTGTCAAGAGAAGCTCGCAGACCGTTTCAACTTCCATTAGCTGTTTAGGTTTAATTACTAAAGTTAACTAGCATTTTAGTTAGCAAATCATTTGCCTGTGCCTATGTTGTCTCCTAACATATAGCTATGCTTTCCATCTCTGGTCCATTTCTTTAACTGTATATGGTTCAGTTGCCTACTGTGTAGCCTTTGGGGCTATAACCAGATCATGTCTAGAGCCAAATTAGAGGGATAGCAGTTCAAATATGTGTACCAGAATGTGTCCTAAATACACCTTGAGTTACCACTTGAGACAAAATGCAGCATCCCTACCAATAAATATGGAAAACTGCACATTTTCAGAATGAGAAGTGGGCTGAGCCGACCATACAGACGTTAAAAAGTGTCTGAGTTGTTATCTACGTGTGTTTGGGGGGTTTACTGTACACACACTACACAATTGACTGGGTGATTCTTTCATCCATTCCTTTTAGTGCTGGGTGTGGGCAGAGCCAATTAAATACTGCTTAGACAATTCCCATGAACTTTTAATCTTGCAGTTTAAATCATAATGATTTTATATTTTAAAATCAGATACTGCAACACAATATGCACAGTAATTATTTCAAAATCATGTTTTTGCTTTAGCAACAGGCTTGCTACTTTATGTCTGACAATCAATTTGGTAGTTAGCCGTCTTTTTAATTTTAACAAGTAGTGTATCTTATTCATACATCTTGTTTTCTTTAGTTCACTGAAAGTATGAGCTAACGTAGAAGGACACACAAAAGCTGACTTAATATTAAAGAAATAAAAGTCCTATTTTATTCAATGCAGAGACAACAGTGACAATAATGTTTGATGGAAGATAAGGATGTTACAAAAACAAAACAGCATTTTTCAACCTGAAGACGATAGCTGGTCAGTGGGATCAATCACTAATTTATTATTTGGTGTGTGAAGGTTTAAAGAA
This sequence comes from Etheostoma cragini, assembly GCF_013103735.1. Classification (NCBI taxonomy): domain Eukaryota; kingdom Metazoa; phylum Chordata; class Actinopteri; order Perciformes; family Percidae; genus Etheostoma; species Etheostoma cragini. Next base: position 24,682,182 of record NC_048411.1, read on the forward strand.
TGGGTCTAAATGTATTTCATTTTTTAAATAGGCGATAAGGATATTTTTATATTTATTAGTTCCCTATATTCTTTCTTCTCCATGCCTTGTGGTTCGTGGATATGCATGAATATATGGTTTATTTCACTCATCAGTTCTTCGATCTACAGTTCAATTTTAACCAATAAATAAATTGTACATTTGTCACCACAATAAGCATCAGTGAGTTGTTGCCCAGAATTGAATGTACTAGCCCACTAACACTGGCTTTCAAGATTCCAACACAATCTGATGCTGGAGGTCAGTGTGATGAAGCTGGTTTGCACCACTGACAACTTACTTATTACTTACTGTAAAGTGTTTTTTATGGAATAATGTCAAAGTTTGAATATGCAGAAGAGCCATTTACTCCTGTTGCTGCAATTGAATCTTTGCCCAACTGTGTGTAAATCAAGCTCAATATCAAGTTTTGTTATATGTTTTCAGTGATTTGACGAAGGGTCTGGTAGTCCAGTCGGGTGTCCGATGTTACCGATTTGATCGTTGTGGGGTCCGTTTCACTAAAGCAATCTGCAAGCTTTGCTTACTTACAGATCACAGATGATGAATGAAAACTTTATATTTATCACTATATTACTATCATATATATTTCGCACTGAAGATCGTAACATAAGGGAATTCTGATAACTATTTCTCAAACTTGGCAAAAACATTTAGTGATTTTTGTTCTGCTCTTGCTGACAATAACTTTGTATCATGTTTTTGTTCAGAGCTTTGGAAAAGAATTAGCCTCTCTACACTAAATGGAGTTTTGGTGCACTTTACAGATATGGTTGACCGGCAATGTGTTGCTAAAAAAGACGTAAAAAGACAAGTTGCTGCATGTCTTCTTCACTTCTTCAAGTATCCGTGCAGGGTCCGTTGTCTCATAATGCATCCATTTGTTCATTTCTATTAAAGCTGGACAGAGAAACAAAATAACATGCTAAAAGTGAAGTAATACTAACGGGCAAGATTAAGAACTAGAGAAGTGAATCATATAAACATCTACTGTACAGTATGTCAGTATAAAGAAGACAATTGAACAGGAATTTAGACAGTTGATAGCGGATTTTGCAAAAGAAGACGAAATATATAGTGTACAAAAAGGAAAAGAAGATGAAATACAGTGTAATATGTATTAACTATGCTAGTTATTTGTAAATTATAAGCTCAGTCTAACAAAACCAAAACATTAGGCAGAGCAATATGTCTCCTGTCAGACAAATGCTGTTTTATATGTGTGCACCTCACCCCCATCAGATGGTGTAATAATCCTTTAAACCAGAGCAATAAAATCTCGACCACGCCTGCATGGTTTCAATTATTATTGTGTAATATGGAAAAATCTCATAGTGCTCCAACACAACCACAACAACTGAGACTTGTTGAGACACAAGAGGGGGTATAAAGGGGGGTATTATTTAGGGGGTCTTTATCTTGACCTCTGGGGTTGCAGCTTTCATGCCTCTGTACTATTAGTTACGTCTCATCATTATTTATAAAACCAAAACCAAAATTCAAGACACAGATTCTACAGCCATACTGGCGGTTCTGCTGATGTTATAATGCTCACAAAGCTTTTTTTTAAATCATTTTTTATTGGGAAAGGCACAAGATTGACAGCATTACACATCACAGTTTTAGTCCTTTTCTTTTTTCTTTTCTTCAGCCCCCTTATCTCTTAACACACACACATAAAATGTGAGATAATCCAACAGTAAAACCAAAAAAACTGTTCAGCTGTCCTGTGAAAAATGGAGGCCGAAAAGGCCCAAAACATTATCTTCTAAAAAATAAACGATTAGGTTTGGCACGTTAGCAGGTTGACTTTCACAAATTTACACTTAATGTCATTGAATACAATTTTGAACCTAACGATAGTGCTGCGTACATGTAAAGACGTAGTATCATCAAAGTGATTGCATTTCTTCCCGAGGCGGACATGAACGTGTGCCAAGATTTATGGCAATACGTCCAATAACACAGTGGACATATTTCACAGGATGAGGGGAAACGTTTTGTTTGTTTTGTAACCTGCTGGTGGCAGTACAAATAAAGTACATAATGTTATTTCAATCTATCCAGTAGTTGCTGAGATATTTCAGTCTGGATCAAATGGTAGACAGACGAACATTGCCATCCCCATGCTGCTAGCCGGCTAAAAACCATCTGTCCCTCTGGTTGTAAGCAAAAGACTGTGATGGCAGACATCATTTAACCTGTGTCCTCTTCAGCTGCTATGTGTCAGTTTTGCTGATTTCTTTACTAAGTGCAAAAGTATGTGATTCAGCTGTGCCACAAAAGCTGATGTAATAATAATCTTAGCATCACAGCCCCTTCAGAGCTGAATGTGTTTAGTCTGCTACACCAACTCATTGTAAGGCAAGAGGCCCTCTCTAATCATGGTTTAACCCCCTGTAGTGCATTATCTTAAGAAATTTGATAACTTATTAATTGTTTAAGTGATTAAACCAGCACAAATGCCAACCATTTTGTGGTTTTGGACAGTTGTTCTTTAACCATGTACTTGAAATACACCTACGCGTTTCCATTTTTGTTTTCTCATACTTCTACTCCGCTACATTTCAGAGGTTTTTTACTGCACTGCATTAGTTACTAACTTTACAGATTAAGATTATTCTCACAAAACACACAAGTTAATAAAACATTACACATGTTTTTTGATTAAACTAACAAACAACATTGTTAAAATACTTGAACTCCACTAGAACTACTTTCAAGTTTTGATATACCAATAATATGTAATGGTTTAATACAAACAGGTGCTATTTTTCTAAATTATGACTACTTTTCCCTTTTATACTTTATGTACCATATATATTGCTAACAATGCTTACACATTTTTATTTAGGTGACATTAGCAATGGAGTTATAATATAATGTAGTCTAATCCATAAAGTATGTAGTTTTTACGAAGTCAAATCTTAATACTTCACTGTGGGTTTCTAGAGTTTATAATGCAGCACTCATAGTTTTCTGACATTTATTGGACAAAATAAAGACAGATCAAGCAGTAATGAAAATAATAAATATAGCTGCAGATATGGACTCAACCATAGCTCTCATATTTTTACAGTGTGCCATCTGAAGGGGAGCAGACCAGATCAGACATGATGGTAACACCGTTTTACGCTTCACCTCGACTGAGCATGTACAATACAAATCAAAGTCATAATGAGTCGTAGATAGCGAAAGGTCAGCAGGGGCCCCCCGCTCTAATTTGTAAGGTTTGTTTCTCAGTAAATTCAACAGGGTGTAACCTGCCTCTTTCCCAATGCATGCTGGGATTGGCTTTAGCCCCCTGCAGCCCTGAAGGGGATAAGCAGCTTAGAAAATGGGTAGATAGATAATGGATGGATCATTTATTCTCACACCCTGAGATCATCGAGCACAAAGAGGGTCTTTTTTCTCCCACTAAACCAACTTGCTTCTAGTTTTCTAATAGTCAGACACTGAAATGTACTGGATCTTGTTTGGAATACTTCTAGTACGGTTATCCTTTAATTGTTACACCTTGAACAACACAGATAAACACACATACAAACAGACACACACATGCGCACGCCCTTAAGCATCTGCCTGAAAATCATACAAAGCATTTTTTAATCTACAGTACAACACTAGAAGCTCAAATATGTTCATAGATCTTTTGTGTTTATTATCGTATATAATGTGAAATGACTTGATAAAACATGAGCTGAATAACAATAGACTAAGGTCAAACTACAATGTTTAGTGTATCCTAATAAAGGCAGAGCAGATTCTGCAGATGGTCCCAGGTCTACATGTGATCTTAATTTCCTCCTCGCAACAGCAATCAGCTTCATGTTGCAACAGAGAACCGAATCAAAAGACCAGAGAAGTGAGGATAAAGATGACAACATATTAAAACGTGACATAACTAGTTGTCTACCACTGGTTTTGTGATGATCTCAAATGTTATCAGGCAAATAATGTTTTACTGTCAATGTAACAATGTGTTGCTGTAACAGCTTTATTCATTGTAAAGGTGAAGAAATTGGGTTACATTTGACTATTCTGCTTTGTAAATATGATCTTTAACAAAATGAAATAAACAACTGCATTCTAATTAACATCAATGTTAATTAATGACACAAAATCTCTCATGTACAAATTATCAAATAAAAGTGAAAGCTTTGCTGCCCTCCTGCGACAGAAGAAGCCCCTTCAACTGATTTAAAACGATGCTGCCTTTAAAGAACGGGAAAATACAGTAATTACGACATAATCGTTAAAAACCCGTTTTGCTCAAATGTCTTCAGGTAAACAGACCCCAGTTTTTTCAGTTTGTATACAACATGGAAAAACGACTCTTGGCTCGATTTTTTATTTGTGAGTGTCTGGTGTAAGCGTTGTTTACTACCAGATAAAAAACCAGATAAAACTCGAATCGGTGCACCGTAATATCCCATAGACAATGAACGCATCACCGAGAGCAGACTGGCTTCTACATTGTTAACGTTGATTTCTCCCGTTCAAGCCAGCATTTCTGTCTTCCATGAGCCAAACAGGGGTCACAGGCTCACACAAAACGCATGAAATCTCGGCTACGTTTTCGCAGCGGGACATACACCGGCAAACTGTAAGATACTTTACAGTAAATTCATACAAATGTAGTCAGTTCTCGGGATCAAGAAAGAGCCAGTGACGCTCGGACTACAAGCTAACGTTAACCTTAATGTTCACGATTCTGTAGCTGTATTTCATATACGTTAACGTTAACGTAAAGGGGCGAGTCGTGGTTTTAATTTAGGAAAAGCGTAATTGTTAGGTTTTTAATATAGATTTTTAAGCGTGTGACATTTTAGCCCACTCTCAAACAGTGTTAAACACCTGTCCGGGTCATTATTCGAAGAAGGTATGACTTTATACTCAGCAGTCATTTCTCGCTGGACTGAAAGGAGGAGACTAACGTTAGCGTGTTACCCATGGCTACCCCAAGCTTTCATGGGCGGGTTATTTGCATTCCTAACCAGCCGGTGGTTATAAACTCATATTTATATTACTATTATATATAATACTGGCAGCTGTTATAGCCCAACAATTCAAACGGGTGCCCGGGGAAATTGATAGAGATAGCTAGTAGAGTCCGGGAGGAAAGATCAGCTCCAGGAGTCGTGACGTCGCCCCGGAGGAGCAGGTTCATTGCTCCGTCAGTTCGGCTTTGTTGACTGAACGCCCACCTTTTCCAGTCAGGTTTCATAGTCGAGGTTTAATGGTGTGTTCTCCCCCTGTTGGTGTCTTTTCCCACTTGGTTTGGAAGCTCTAACATGAGGAGGATTGCTGGCTGTAACCCTGCCCAGACCGGAGGCTGCTGGTAGGGATGGTGCCGCTTTGAAGAGGCTGTTTCGGAAGACATGCCAGCGGTCGGGGGAAAAGGGAGGAAGTGCCTGGACAACATGACTCTTTTCAACCAAGAAAATGTTGAGGAATTTTACGAAATTGGAGACGAGCTGGGAAGGTAAGTTTTATTTTAAATTCCTTATTCTGAATGCGTATGAACTTCCCCTTTCCATGGTAGAGGTGCGTGAGAAGGAGGGCGGGGAAATACCTTATTACATCTTTAAATTTGCATGATTATATTAAAAATGTTAAAACATCTATCCAAAGTTAATATATGTTTTAATGCCATACTGCACCCAGGACTATGCATACAGATGGGTTTAGTCTATAAACACATACACTAATGCATGCTCTCATTCAAGCATGCAGCTTGACATGCATCCCCCAACTGTGAGTGAGTCTGATTAATGCAGTCCATAATGCATCATTGTCAGTGATGAAGAGGTTAGCGTCTGTAACTGTTGCTGCCTCTTTCTTTAGATTTATTGCAGGAGGGTGCCAGACGGTATCATTGTACATCTATCTTTACAGGGAGAGGATTTACATTCTAGCACCGCCGGCTTTTATTTCATCCAGACTGTGTTTGGTCAAAGGTGAAAGCTTGACAATGGGCATGAAAAGGTTGAATGTAGACAACAAGACAGGTGTTTTGGTTCTTGGGACTGTTTTTTTTTGTTTTGTTTGTTTGAAAGTTACTTAAATGACCAAGCAGGGTGGTCACATTACTGCTGAATAGCAAGTGGTATTCTTGATTTGCTGTGCTGTTCTTTTAAACAGGAAACCATTGTGTCAAAACTGGTTTCTGTCTTGTTTTCAGTTTAATTTCACCGCTGCATAGATAAAAACATAAACAAAAAAACTGCGTTATATTATAGGAGAGGTGGAAATAACGGGTGCATTTATCCAGTCAGACAGCTCCTCAAATGACTGTCAGAAACATGGAAATGGATCTTCGTGAGTTTCTGGTTATCAAAGTGACACATGTACTTTGTGTTGGTAATAATCAACCTATTGTTTTCGGCTCTCCGGGGCCTGTCTCGCAACACTGCTTCTCCTATTAGTGCTCACCTTCCAGCACTGTGGGGGAGAGCTGAAGTTGCTGTAGCTGCTTCACTATGCTACTTTGGTAATAGAGACGATTGAGGAGCTTTGTGTAATGGGATTGGATTTCTGGCTGGAGGTAGAGAGACGGCTATGTGAGTGTGATAGCCTCATTTGGTCGTTGCTCCAACACCAGGATCCATTCTCTATTGTAGTTTGATTAGGAGAGAGAGGATTTCAAATTGGGTTGTCTACCCTCATAGTGTGAAGATCATGGACTTTTCAACATTAAGAGTGCTAAAGTGGGCTCTAATGTAAAACAGCCCAAATAGAGTATTGTAGAAGTCGGTTTTTGGAAGGATTTCATTTCTTAATGAGACAGAAGAGTTATGTATGACTTAGAGGAGATCTAGGCTTCCTCATGATAAGGGAAAAATACATTTGGCACAGCTTTTGATAGCTTGGTTAATCTCCAAAACTCTGCTACACTTAACATTCGGTTGATATTCAGTATTAGCCCACATCTGATAATATCATCTCATGAACAGAAATGAATAATCTGTCAGTGAAGGACATGTTTTGGATTGGCTAAAAAAAGGCATTCACCTTGTCTCAGGCTTGAACTGGACACGGGGCCTCATGCATGAATTTCAAATTTTGTCTTTGGTTAGTGAGACATTTTTAGCATCTAACTTCATGTCAAACCATTCCTTTTTTTATTTCTCTCACAGTACAGCTAGGCCTATGCTCTGACACTAAGTTGACAGCTGTATTCTTATTTTCTACCTGTTTCTCCTAGTACAGATACAGACATTGCTAAGTTTTAATCAGGGCTTCATTTAACTTAAACGTTAAATTCTAATAAATGAAACTTGCCCACAAAATGTGCAGAAACAGGTGGTGTTGATATATAGCCGTTTGAGGACATTGGTCATACTTACAATCAAAACTCACGAATGGGTACCTACCCGTGAACAGATAACACTCAATATGGCAATTTTGTTCACTTACATACAGTTTACTGAATCTGACTTTTACTTAACACTTGTACGTCCAAGGTTTAGGATACTTATATGAAAATTACTATTAATATTGTGGCACGTTAACAAAAAATGTTCGAGTATTTTCTGACATGCCTTAACTTGAATTAAATTTGGTATAACCAGTTAGTTTACGATGAAAACTGGAGTATCTGTCTATTTATTGGCCGCAGCGGCATGACCTGCTGTGTAATCCCTTGCACACTTAAAGACAGAGTGTTTTTTGAACTGACTGTACTACAGGCTCTCAACTCTAACTGGAATTGGAACGAGGCCCATTTGTTTTTTTCAAAATTGGAAATCATCCAAGCAGGGATTTGAGACTGCAGTGACACCACTCGCTTTGGTGTGCAGGCATGGTAGAACCGAAGGCTGGAGAAGCCAAGCATTTAAGCTTAAGTAGTATCTACAGCAGCTACAGTGAGCCGGCAAGCTCAGTATTATGAGGAGGAGGGTGTGTGGAGGAAGCAATGCAGCTGCAGAATATAGTAAATACAGCCAGAGGAGATGTGTAACGCTTATTTGAGGTTGAAGTGTGCAGTCTGATCATTTATCAAAAGTGTATTTTTAGCCACTGGAATCACCTGCTAAGGCTATAGTCTTCACTATCCAGAATGCTTGATTCATCAGAATTGGATTTAACTGCCTTATGACCTGAACCAGTCTATCTCAGCCGTGTGTGTGTGGGTGTGTGCGCGTGTGTGTGTGTGTGTGTGTGTGTGTGTGTGTGTGTGTGTGTGTTTACGCAGTATGTGGTATAACTTGCCAAAATGTTAACCGATTCTCATAAGGTGCAGAAGGCCACAGCATTTGAATGACTAGAAGTGCTAAATGAATGTAATTTAGGGAATTGATAGTCACATCAGGTTAGCTGTTGTGCCTCCAGGCGAGGCATCAAGTTGTTGCTGCATTAAAGAAAGTGTGATAATCCCGGGCAAATGCACCAGTGGTCAAATTCTCCCTTTTGAACGATGTCCAAAAAATGGCTGGTTAGGCTGTAATCCCAGCTGTGTTTTAACGGGCCCTTAATAGAAATTGCCACTGCTGCTGTTCTCCTCCCAACCCCTTTCTCTAATAAACCCAGCACTGGCCGCATCTGTGCTCTCTAATTGCCTCACAGATTGGCAGAAAATTCTCACTTTGGGCCCTTAGATCAGCAGGGGAATTACTGAAGACATGCTCACTGGCATTTAAAAGGATCTCCTATTTGATACTTCTTCAAAATGATGGTTAAGTGAAAGGAGGAGCATCATTGAAGCATTTAAGGGTTTCGTAGTGGTGCTGTGTTGCCTGGATGTAAGACGGCAGGGATAAAACACACTCTCAGGCCTTAGGGCCTTTTTAGCCTGCAGACGAGGAATAGCAGCACAACATGTACTTTTCTACCCCCAACGGGCTCCCATACCTAATATTTGTTGCATAGTTCAATAATATGTGCTAAAGCTAAAAGAGTAGTCATTTAATAATCACAGATTAGTTGATTAAGATTTGCTGCTTTTCTCTGTTTTATATTGTTGTAAATTAAACCTCTTTGTTTAATTTTTGAAGTTGATCAGGCAAAAATAAGATGTTTGAAGATGTCACCCTGGGATCTCGAAAGCATTCTTACACTATTTCATAGACCAAACAATTGATCTGTTATTAGGAAAACAAGCTAATTAATCCATAATACAAGTAATAATTAGTTGCTTCCCTAATATATCTATACAAACATCATTAACACCATAATTTGACAGAAAAACTCTAAACTGAAACCAATTAAATTCTAATGTGGCCAAGCAGCTCTCAGATGACTCTCCTGTCGTTTGGGGATGGGGGAAATCTGGAACGTCATACAATATTTACAATCAAGTATATTTCCATTGCATTCAACAGAAGAGAAACCCCATCAGGTCAGCAGTGGACAACACCGACAGGCGGATAGCTGATCTTTCCAACAAGCCATTATCAGTCTATAATATCAGCAAAGTAACCGTAACATTGGTCTGACCATAGCATGCAATCATTTAGGATTTCCTCAGCCCGGTTCTCCTGCAAAACAGAACAGCTTCCAAGTTTGCATGAAGAAACAGGCTGTTGGGTCATGTGAGTTAAGTTCAGTTTTTTTTTTCCTCCAGTTTCCATGTTGTCATTAGTTTGGCGACCCACTGACTCAGCTGCTTTCTGACTTGGAGAGAGAAACATGAACTGACTGTTGAATGTATTTGGTTTGTGCCTTTAATTTGGTCCACAAGGCAGCTTTACAGTGCATATTTTTGCAGTGCTCTGCCTCTGTCATTAGTCTACATTAATCTGACTGATGTGTGGCTCTCCACCAATTTGTGTGTGTGTGTGTGTGTGTGTGTGTGTGTGTGTGTGTGTGTGTGTGTGTGTGTGTGTGTGTGTGTGCGCGTGCACGCACGCACACGCACGCACGTCTGGGTGTGTGGTTGCCATTTGTAAAGGAGGAGGGGTTGGTGTATTTGAGCAGGGATTCTGCAATGCAATGAACAAAAAGGGCATTAAACTGTGACTGTGTTTGGGTTATTCCTCAGCAAAAATCACCTCAAAGACCCATTTCTATGAATACAAAGTAGGATTATATGGAAGACATCCACAAAGGTCCTGATATCATTTAGAATTTACTTTTTCCTCAAGAGACTTCGAGTGTCTTTACACTAAAAATATACAGTATAGACAGAATATCCACTACTGTTACTGACATCCTTTTTGTCAAACACACCACCAGCACCAGATAATGCCATGTGCACACTCCATGCAGACTAGGTCCCGGCTACTGACCTAGATTTACCCCCCTACCCTGGATTGGTGGAGGGGCATTTGAGTTAGCAGGGCTGTCCTTGATGAGGCCTGCCACTCACTCACCCACCCTAACCCACCCCCCTCGACCCTAGGGAGCGGCAGTGCTGTTGCATAAATGCAGTGTTTCCTCTTTTTTCTGAGTCCAGGGATTTGGCTTTTAGCATTTAGTTTCAGGTTATTCTATTATTCATTAATAGCATGCTTAAGTAACTAGTGTTTATAACAGCTTTGATTTGAGGTAGTTTTATATTGATATTCAACTGGAAGAAGAGGAAATTCAGAGTTTACACAATGTGACTAAATTGTGACATAATTTAGTAGTTCCTATTGTGACCCTGAATTGAATTTAACGGTTTTAATCTGTAATGGTTGTCCCTTTCCTTTTAAATTTAATGACTTAATGAAAGCTTGTATATCGAGTCAATGACTGTAATGCAAAATTCTTTAGCTCAAAGGGGTGATAACCTTTACATTTTTGCTGTAGCTTAGCAAATCACTTGGGACTGAAGATGTCTACAAAATATCTGCCCAATGTTTATTGTTGGCATTGGCATCAGATATGGGGTCAAGAGGTCAAACAGAGAATTGATAAAATGGAAAGATGCCATTGATAACATCACAAGACGTCTTTCAACTACAACTTCATTTTAGTCACTTAGTCTGACACACTGATCTTCAACACCGAGTGCAAAAGCTTGAGAATGCATTGGGGTTGGGCGATGTCCCCTAAATTGGCAGTTGACGTTTACAGAAAAAAGTCATGATGGATGTTGGGGTTTTGGGGTGGGGGGGCGGCGGGGTCTCCGTGATCTGTGTAACGACAGTACAGTGGAACGTTTGACTTTAACAGAGTGACAGCAATAACTTAATATACTATCATTACTGTGATTAAACTACATTAAACTCTTGCAGCGCACATGAACAGATGCCCAATATTAGCTCATACATAAAACAGCACCCTTGTGAATTAGCCTACTGTTACTAACATACATTCATAAATCATACATAACATTGTCATCAGACATACTTATTGATGCACGCACAGTCGCACACGTAATGTCGTCAAACTTAGTCCAACAAGGGGATAAAAGAAAGTGTGATAGCGTTAACGCCTTTTCTCTCTCGCTCAAGACCGCTGTGTCCAAGCCGAGGCGTAGGGCTGAACGATGTGGTGTGGTAGCATCGACATCGCAATGTGACCATGCGAATTACGCCATGTGGGCAGCGTGTGTATGTGACGTTAGTCCGATGGGGTTTATTGTTATGGGAAGTGAGGCTCACCGTGTGTAGAAAAGTACCGTAGGCAGCAGCTACCGCTGAGACAGTGATGCTCATAGTTTTGATCGGTAGTCACTGAAGCTACAGCAGTCGGTGTTTTATGTTTGCTGAAAATACAAACTACATCCTACATACAAACGTCTCCTGGCCATTTCCCCCCGCAGAAAGCTGCTACAGCCAGGCTAAAGCTAATATAGTTAGCCTAAAGAAACAAGGGGTCCGTCCGTCCCAACTAACGTTACGGTTCGGAGCTGCGGCGCTGGAAACGTAACACTAATCTACTACAGAAGTCTATGTCCGATCTAACGTAATTTACACTGATTCAATTGTTCTTGGATACACAGTTTGTTGCTAGTGCGTGTGACACGCAGGTCTGATCTATTTATCAAACAAACAAGCTGGCCCCGCTAATCAACCACAGCCTGAAATTTAGAGGAAGCAACATGCACTCATTGTCATACACCTCAGCCTGGATTGATAGTAGTATATGAATACAATGGTGTCCTGCTAGTCCTGCAGCGTATTTCTACCTAATTTCCCTCTCCAAAATCACTTCAGAAGAGTAGTTACATTGCTTACTTGCTTTGGTGTTTGTAAAGCCTTAAAGTTAAACAAAGAATGGTTCCCATTAGAAAAGATCCTCTTTCATTCGTATCTTTTATTTAGATTCAGTCTCTTAAAAAACCACTGCAGTAGTCAAAATGATTATTTCAAAATAGAGCTATTTATGTAATTTAAAAAAAAAAAAAAAATCCTTTTTTTTCTTCATATCGCTGCTCTTTCGCGTCGAAAGGAGCCAGTTGAGGTGGTTCGGGCATCTGGTAAGGATGCCTCCTGGGCGCCTCACTAGGGAGGTGTTCCAGGCACGTCCAGCTGGGAGGAGGCCTTGGGGAAGACCCAGGACTAGGTGGCGAGATTATATCTCCAACCTGGCCTGGGAACGCCTCGGGATCCCCCAGTCGGAGCTGGTTTATGTGGCTCGGGAAAGGGAAGTTTGGGGTCCCCTGCTGGAGCTGCTGCCCCCGCGACCCGATACCGGATAAGCGGTCGAAGATGGATGGATGGAATATGTATCGCAGGGAAAAAATGTTGCAATGTCAGTTTTTTCCGATATTGTCCTACCGAGGCGTGGCTTTGCTAGAATAAGACCAACGCAGATGTCAGTTTCCCGTCCACTAGGATTAGCGTGTGCCTGACAGGGTGGGGGGGGAGTGGTGGCTCTCAACCGTGATGCCGGTCAACCATCACAATGGATGATGATACCGTCTAATAACAGCTCAAATCTAAGCTAATGACAGTGTAGTTTATTTGTTTTAAAACTGAGTGGAGAATTGGTTTATAGTGTAGAGGTACTGTCCAACAGTATTCCTGTAGGGTTTACATTTGAAGTCTGATTTTCTTCCTCTTCTTACTCTCTCTGTCTAAGTCTCCAGGGCAGTCTGATCTCTGCCTGGATGACTTAAGCCTTGTGATTGTTCCAGTAAGACTCCTCAAATTGCGGTCATTTTATGACTCAAATTGAAATCTTACTCACTTAAAATGTTCTCGAGGAGCATAATGAGTTATTTTCAATTAATCTCTGCCGTCAATAGAGGATAATTGGATCCCCGCCAACTGTGTTAGCGGGTGAATGGCAGGTGTGTGTATGTGAGAGTGTGTGTGTGTGTGTGTGTGTGTGTGTATTTGGGGATGGAGGGGGTGCGACAACCCTTTGTGGTCAATTAGGAGAGCTCTGCATGCAGTCAAGCATGGAAACTGAGGGGCTATAATCGTTGGGGAAAAAGACAACTTTCTCTATTCTGTCTTTCATCCTCCTTGTAGTACTTTTGCACTCATGATAATACTCTGTCACACTCACAGGCTCTATTCACCTCCAATTAACAATAATGACTTTGACTGTACATAACTGAACTGAATGGCAGATGAGGTGTCTTTTCGTTAAAGGGGAGTTTTTCCTACCGCCATCACCAGGTACTTGCTCATGGGAGAAGTTTAGGTCCCTGTAAATTAAGTAATGTCTAGACGTAATCTATATAAAAGTGTCATGAGAAAACCTCTGTTGATTTGGCCCTATATAAAAAAATAAAAAATTGACTTGACTAATTATTGTACTACTGTACTGTACATGGAGCTTTTTAGTCCCAGAATAGTTGATCAGAAAAAATGTGAGAAATCTTATTCTGTTTCAAAGAAAAGGGGGCTGTAAACATTTTGTATTACATTCAAATTGTATAGTGAAATTAAATTTATAGTAAATTTGTTATGTAACACTCCTTCTGATGTGTTAATTTTTTGGAATATCTATTCTCTTTTCACACATGCTCGCCCACTTAAGTTGAAGACATTTGTCTGGTAAGATGGAGCACTCGGTGTCAGACTATATTTACATGCAAACATGAAGCAGTTTAAGGTACATGACATTATTAAACCTTATTTCATAACTTTAAGTAATGTCCAAACAGTTGCATACTTTTTTGTTTAAAGAAATGGTTTTTAGGCCATAGTGACAGTACAGCCTGAGAAGTGAAACAGGAGAAAGAGGGGCAGTGGCACGCAGAAAAGGGCCACAGGTCGGAACTGAACCTGCGGCCGCTGCGGTAAGGACTGGCCCTTTGTACATGGGGCGCATGCTGACCCAGGTGAGGCATCATGCGCCCCGAACATAATTTACAGAACATTTACTTTGCTGTTTTCTTTTGTTTATCTCTCTCTTACTCTGAAAAACCCTCAAATGCATAGAAGGTGACGCTTTTTGTAAGAGATCCAGTGATTAATTGGCAGAACATCGGTGTCGGACGATATTTACCTTGTTGACCGCCATTTACCGGTATTTACGTGTTATTTTTTCTGCCACAAGCAAGAATCGGTCCTTGATAACTACGGAATTTGAGAAAGGGAGAAAATTCTCCATGGACAGCGCCAAAGCTAAAAAGATTACTAGGAAGGTGATGGAGTTCATCGCATTAGCTGACCAACTGTTTTGAAGCTTACACACAGCCCAACTAAACAGAAGACCCAGTCGTTTTGTTGACGCTTGTCTTCCTGAAATCTACAACGTCATTGCTACACACTTCCATGACCTACTTGTCTGAGTAGGCTTAGCGTCACGGCACAGTGGATTGACTCTGCAAGATTTATGATGAAGGCCGTAGTGCAGGCGATGGACGGTAAGCTGCATGGCTTCCGTGTCTGCGTCATTTTCCAGCGGGATGTCGGAAGCTGTGGTGTCCTTTCTCCAAAACTTGCCTCAGTCCTGGAGTGCCGTTGCCATTCAACCGGCGGACTCCTTGTCTGTGTACCAGTCTGACACCTGCATTCTGCTTTATGATGAATCATGCACAAGATAAAGAGATTGATGGGATAACATGTCACTGGAGTTGTACCACATGTGATTTCTTCTGATTGGTTGATTGCTTTATTGAATTATAGATTTATTAGTTGATGGCAGTTACTGTTTAGGCTAACGGCGTTTAGAACAAGGATGAAGCCTACACATTATCCACACATGCAACTTTAAACTGCATTAATTTGGACAGACTTGAATAGTAGCTTACTGCACACACTATTTTTTTTGTAATGTGTCTTTATCTTAACACTTGAAAAAACCTTTGTTGCCTTTACACTAATGGATTACTTTTTTTTTTTGAGGGTTTAATTTCACCCGAGATAATTCGAAGCGATTTGAGCAGAATATCATCAGCCTCAGGGGGATTAAAGATCATTGTTGAAATATTCTCTCAAGGCTTAACATGACTGTTGTAAGCATTGATATAGTAACTAAATCCTCAGTCTGGCTCAAGCTTGCCTGATTGAAGCAGTGCAGACTAAATGTCTGATTTTGGTTTCTGTCCAGTTGTTTCAAGAAACTACAGCAGAGGTTCTTGGCATGAGCTCATGTAAACAGCATTTGCGCTGAGCATCAGTCCAGTGGAGGTAACACTCCATTTTCTGGTCCTCTTAGACCAATTTCATGCCAAACTTTTTCTGTTGATTGTTTCTAGGTGGATAATTGTTGTTGTCCTGAGTTGCCTTGGCAATATTCATACTCACACAGTCTGTTGTGTTTGGTTTCCTCGAAGCTCCTTTCCTTTGAAGACAACCTTTTGTGTCGTTGGTGATGTGCTTCTGCTTTGAGATAATCAAAATAAGGGCTTTCAAAACTCATCGTCAACAAGGTCACTCTGGAGGTGAAAAGAATCACTGTCGCATTCATTACTACAAATCATACAGGGCGGTCATCATTTAGTTTGGAATGTCAAATGGTCCCTACTTGTCATTTTTATAAATCGTCTCAAAACAACAGGGTCACATCAACTCAGAAAGTATTTGCTAAACCTACAAACTTGGTGTGTGTGCCTGCTGACTTTCCCTGAGTCATGACAGAGTTAACAACCTTGAAACTTGCTGAATGTCAGTTTCACCAGATGTACGTATAAGGGCCCGGTTGAGCAAGCACAAAATAAAACAGTAGATGATAGATTGCCCAACTGAAGCACCAGCAGCCCCCCTCCTCGCCTTCTGCCGCCATCTCCTTGGTTGTCAGTCCAGCGGTCTTGCACTTCTTTCAATTTGTATGCACAGCCTGGTATCAATCTGGATTCTGTATGTGTCTCTGTATTTCTGAGCACATTACTATCTACAAAAGACAGGTACACCAAAGCGTCTCCCTGTCCTGAGGGCTATAATGTTGTTTACTTATGTTTTGATTAGAGACTTTTGCCTGTTTTAGATATTTAGTCACGCAAGTGGCAATGTCAGTCTGTTTGTTCACCATGAAAAATATCTCTATTAACTAGCTCTATCTAACAACTATTGGATGGATTTGCTATGATGAATTTTTGTGCAAAAATGTATGATACCCATCAGATAAATCCTACTGACATAAGTGATAACCTGAATTCTCCCTTTTTAGCGCCAAGATTTGGTTGACGTTTCAGATCATTTGAAGATACCAGTATGGTTATCTTTGTATCCATCTACAATGAAGAATGTGTTTTTCTTCTACACCTGTGTATCTTTTATTAAGTCTGCCATTATAATACTATTTTGGGCTTGAGAAATCTGTTCAGCAGTGAAAATGTTTGGTAACCATGGTGGCTGTAGATCATCATCAACTCTGAAGATGGTAAAAGAAACCTTCCCCATCTC
Source organism: Etheostoma cragini (assembly GCF_013103735.1). NCBI lineage: Eukaryota > Metazoa > Chordata > Actinopteri > Perciformes > Percidae > Etheostoma > Etheostoma cragini. The sequence continues at coordinate 24,698,897 of NC_048411.1, forward strand.
TTTACCTCCAAGCACAATGTATCCATTGTTGGTACTGCCTTAAAACCTTGGAGCTAGGGGAGGTGAATGACATTCCTGTGACATGTTGAATGGCTTTTCCCTGTGGCTACTAAACAAGGGCAAACACTGCCTGCCTCTCATTTAGCTGTCTGTCAGTAATCCGTCTGTCAGTGCCTTTGCTTATAGTTTTTGAAACTGCAAAGTGACTCCTCCCTTATGAGTTCACATGTGGCTGCTCAACAGCAGGGAGTAGTAAAAAAGTCTATACACCTGCAGAGAGATCCCAAGTCAAAGTCCCATAATCACTTATTTCTATAGTCCCAGTCATGTCTGAGGTCTTCACAACATTGAGTCAATCAGGGAAATATTGTTTATTGTTGAAATATAACCATGTTCCAGTGGTTACTTCAGTGTAATATGCCATGAGCTAGTGGTGTTGTGGTGACTGATGGTTTTAACACTCCGTGCTTGGTCCGTAGGGGGAATTAATCAGGCAACCCTCTGGTTCCCAAGCCAAGTCCCTAACCGCCTGAGCTACTGCCGTCCCAAGCCTAAAATCCAAAGACTTTCAGTCAACACCTGTTGACTCAATTACAGATTTGATAAAAGAGTTGTTTAAGGTTTTTCATGAATACTTTGTTTCAGTGATGTAATTGGATGTGTGTGGGCTGCTTGTGCATTCCCTATCAATGGTTCTCCTTTTTTATGTTGTGGAAATATATGGTTGGTAAACAGGAACTGAGGTCTTCCAGTGTAGCTCAAACATAATTTTTGCCATGCCAACTATAAACTAGTTGTGTCCGTTGACATGGCATTAGCGCTTGTGGTCCGACAAACCTCCGTCAGGACATCCTGACAAAATCCATATCTGTACACAAACACTCACACGTGCTGTTCAAGCCCACCCAGGAATGTCTACCACACTCTTCCTTCCTCCAACCAGCGCTGGTTCCTCTGCTCAGTCTCTGAATCCTGTTGCCGTGGTTACCCTTCCGCCGTACACAATGCCATAGTGGTTGCATAATGTTTTTCTGGCGGTGCAGTTTGTGGCCCACACTACAGCTGAGTGGGCAGGGAGCACTCTGAGTCGCCCTCCCACACTTCGCTCCATGCTAATGAAAAGCTTGGTCTCACCGGGGAGTTTCTACACTGTCTCATATCGGGCAGCAGAGAGCCTGAGAGCCTATGGGTGCTGTCCTGCTGCAAAGGCAGTGTCCTTTTGCCTTCTCAGTCATTGGTTAGTTTGATATTGTCTGCACCTGGTGGGACTCAACTGGCTATAGAAACTGATCAAACTGATGTGAAATATAAATAAAGGTGCACAATAAGATAAGATAGACTTCTATTATCCCGAAGGAAATTAGTCTTATGCATTATTTTGTGTGTGGACCCCTACTACCTTGTTGGATTTTCAGTTAATTTTTTTTTAAGAGTTAGATGTATGTATTGGGGATGGAGGGGGGTGCGACAAGTTAGTATGTATTTTTGAAGTTTGAGTTTGGGAAGATTGTAACTTGTTATTACCAATGATCAATATCAAAATAATGATTCATGTGTTGAACTTAATCGGAGTTTCGGAAGGTTGGCAGTTCGCTCCCTGGCCCTGCAGGCCCATGTCAAAGTGTCCTTGGGCAAGACACTGAACCTCAACTTGCACAAATATTGGAATATGTGTGAGTGTTTATCTGATGAGCAGGTGACACCTTGCACGGCAGCCTCGGCCACAGTGTATGAGTGTGTGAATGGTGAATGCTACCTGTACTATGTAAAAGCACTTTGAGTAGTTGTTAAGACTAGAATAGCCCTATATAAAAACAGTCCATTTACATTAAATATTTACCATGTAAACTTCATCAGACACAACGCAACAAAGTTTTAGTATACTAAAGGCTTAAATGACTATGACTAAACTATTTCATATTTATCAGTGGTTTACTGTAGCTTTTATGCCATCAATCCATTGACGGAAAAGTTATCAACAACTATTTTGATAATTCATTTGACTATTTACAAGTAATCATTCTTTAGTTCGAGAAGATTGAGATCATATAGAAAATAGTGAAATACTATTTCCTAAAACCCACAGTGACTCCTACAAAGTGCTTGTTTTGTCTGACTAGGAGTACAAAACCCAAATATATTCAATTACACAGACAAAAAATGTATCCATCCGTCCATTCATCCATCTTCATCCGCTTATCTGGTATTGGGTCGCGGAGACAACAGCTCCAGCAGCGGACCCCAACCTTCCTTTTCCCGAGCCTTATTAACCAGCTCCGACTGGGGGATCCCGAGCTGTTCCCAGGCCAGGTTGGAGATATAATCCCCGCACCTAGTCCTAGATTCATTGTAGCCTTAACTTCATGTTTTCATAAGTTGAAAATATAAAAAATGTGCACTCAGCAGTCTGCTTTGTACAGTACAAAATGGGATGTATTACAGATTACTCATTTATAATTTGTCAGCCGTATGGAGTTTCTGTTCTGGTTTTTATCTGCTCTGTCATCTACACTCACCATTCCTTTTGGCACATGTACCCAGGATGTATTAAGTGTAAAGGAAGTGCGCCAAAGTGCGCTGAGCTGTATCATCTCCAGTTTCGGACGGTTAAAATGATGTGGTTAATTTTGGCACTGACAAACAATGGTTTTCAGTGCCCTAGGGCTTTATTCATCCCCCATGAGCCAAAGACAATTTAATTAATTAGAGTAGCAGAACAGTTTTTGTAGCGAGCGGGCATCTTTTCATGTGAAGATGTGGAAGGAAACTAAGCATGACTCAAATTCTCACAGGTGTATGTTTTGGGAAAACATGGTCTTGTGGTTGTTAAGTCTAGGTGGTTTGAGTTGTTTCAGATATTAAAGTTGAAAAGCTGTTGCAAAGATTTTCATGGGGAGTTATTAACAAGCAGCAGTAAATAAGTGAAAAATAACTCTACCTAAATGTGTCAACTTTGACCTCTCTCACTTTGTCTCTAGTCTCTGCTCTCCTAAGTGCCAAGCAATTTGGCAGCAAAGAGGATTTTTATCCCCATGAAATATTAATCTCTGATTTGAAAAGCAAAATGCATCACAGCACATCCAAGGTTTATCAGACTGCCTATTTTCTTTGGATTGTCATCAAAACACTTGGCTGTCCTGTTTACACCTCAAGCACATCTCCAAATCTATAAAACCTGATAGCTGATGTGTTTTTTATTACATTTGGACAGATAGGTTTCACTGTTTTGCTTCTTCTATAAGTGTTTGATCACTTAATAAGTCAAGGCCATTCCCTGCAAAGTGAAAAGTCAACAAACTAATGAACAACTAATGGACTGGCTGGCCTCAGTCTCTCAGTGCTAATTAAAGGGGAGTAAAGTTACAGTATACATTTCAGTTTACGTGAATGAACAGTTTTTACTTGTTTGCCCCACCTTTGTTAGAGTCTTAGTATACACATTCACGTTTTTGTGTGTTAGGGTCTGTTTACATTTTTTTTTATTGCATCCAAACATTCTCAGTTTCTGTTATTCACCTGAAAAATAGAAGTATGTTTTCTCCAGTAAGCAGTAGTGAGGTTGCTAATTTTCTTTTAAACACATATTGCTCTGCTGAGAATGGCTGTTTTTGAAATACTGTATAGTGAGAGGGGGCACATTCAAGTACTTATAAATAAGTGGAATAGACGCAGTGCAGACAGTTGAGAGAGGTTACATAGTGCGGTTATTACATTGTAACTCCCTGTTTATTCCGCTCACCAGGGACTTTGGGTTCAAACATAAATTGTGGAGTAATACAATACCATTACAGTTGTAACTACTGCAGACTGTCTTTTAAAGACCTACGAAAAGCCTGCCACACTCTCCTGCTCCCTACCAGGCTGACATGGTGACGACTGATCAAATCAGTGAATCATTGGGCTGCATAACAGCTGCTTTGTCACAAAGCTGTCAGACATGGAGACTTGCGCCAGATTACAACACCTCTCTTTATCAGACGGCTGCTTTATCCAACATGTAACGTAGAGCGGTATTTAATGACACCAAATCCTTTGGAGTGCACCATCTCAGAAAGTATGTCAGACCAGAGAGCAGGTTTAATAGGCAGCAGTGTAGATCAGGTTTTCACTGAGATTATCACACTGGGATGCAAAAAAAATTGCATTGGTAAAAGACAATTAAAGAGATGCTGATACAATCATTGTTTTATTATTTTGTCAATGTTCTATCTTAAACTATTTTATTACTATTTGTGTGTCAGGGCTGTTGGTGTTCTTGAAATCACACTTTAAAACTAAAAAAGGTGGAACGATTGGAAGCCGTGGACATCCCTTATAAATGCACTTCAGTTAGCACAAACTCTCTGAAGACTAAAAATTTCATTGTAGTTTTAGTTTAGTTTTTTAGTTACATTTTTATTTCTGTGTCATGCCAAACATTTTAGCCCATCCCCAAATCATTCAGAGAAATGCATGAATACAAATATATATATATATATATGCACACACAAACAAATAAATGATCATCTACAGGTCATCTCAATCGTTTTTCCTCTTCTCCCGTGCTTTTTCAAGACAAATGACTAATTTACAGGTTTCATATGTGAACAGCCATCTCAGTCTTTGAGCGTCATCCATATTTACCAAATCAATCTCTGCTTTTATTTTACAAAACAGAAAATTGCACTGTTCACAATAAAAAGGACCGTGACAAAATTCAACTAATTTTCTATATCATTCAAACAACATATGGGCCACATCTGTTTTTCCTCTTCTACATCAACATATGGTCCTATTTTAACAGTCAGAGGTAGGAACACCAGACTAACTGCGTGTGGCTCTTAGCACTGATCTTTGTGAATTGGACTGTTTCTGCAGTTGAGGCTCATTTGAATAGAAAGGGGCCAATTTTGTACTGACTGTATGCATATCACCAACATGCAAATGGCACAGGAGCACTGCGATGCTATTTGCTTAGCAGCGCAGTTATGGGAGCATTTCATTGGAGAATTTAGTACATTTGTTTCTTTTTAACTTATTTGTGACGTTTAGTGGTCGCGAAATCCTTTTGTAAATTCGCCCCTCATTTTTTTCTCACTTGTGTGTCAGTATCACATTTGACAGAGAAGCTGTGTGTGTGTGTGTGTGTGTGTGTGTGTGTGTGTGTGTGTGTGTGTGTGTGTGTGTGTGTGTGTGTGTGTGTGTGTGTGTGTGTGTGTGTGTGTGTGTGTGTGTGTGTGTGTGTGTGTGTGTCTCTTCATCTTCCTGGAGCTCAGCTAGCCTGCCTGCTATTGTACTTAACGCTTTTCACCACCCTCTCCAATTTCACAGTAGTAGTGCCCACAGAGCCAATCAATAGCTCGCTCTCAGTAGTGGAAGGGAGTGATACACACTTTAGTACCGGCCACTATAAGACAAGGACAGTGTTTCTTATCTTTCACAGCTAAATCAAATATCAGTAACTTAAAAAAACAACAACTGCTAACTACTTCATATGTGAGGAAGACAAACTTTTTTATTGTATGTGCATGTTATCAAGTAGTTATTTGGAAGGGTAAAAACACTAAGTCGATCAGAAAAAGCTTCGCTAATCGGGGTGTGCCATATCAGACTGAATCTCACTCTGAGTTACTGTTTTTATTAGTTTTTATCTCTGACTGTTGAAGTGTATGCTGACATCAAATTATAACCTTTATTTTGTTGCACGTGTATGTTATTGAAAGTAATAAAAAGATTGTTCAGTATTAGTTCACATCATCAAGAATATAATTCTTGCAGATAAACCCTGAAAATTTGTGACACAATTTAAGGACCATATCGTCCTTCCCTAATCCTCAAGGATATTGTTAATAATTTCAGTCATTTATTCAGCAAAATGCTAAACTTGTTTTGATTCCATCTTAAAGAATTTTAAAATATGCTGCCTTTCCCTGTTTAATATCATTGAAAATTGAAAATCTTTGCTTTTGTACTGTTGGTTGGTGATAATAAAAAATGTAAAGATGCTACAGTGGTTTCCAAGAACTTGTGAACTTGTCATTTTTCAAAATTCTGTCACATTTTGTAGAGTTGATTTCACAAAGAAACTGACAGATTAATCACTAATAAAAAGGATCATTAGTTACAGACCAAGTGAATCACATCTAATTGTTTAAGCTGCCTTTGTTGCCCTCTAAAACTAAAGTATACTGCTCTGAAAACAAGGACATTCAGTAAATGAAAACACAATTTAGTAGATAAAATCTAAATTAAAATGTTTTTGATTTTGGTTGTGCCACATTTGTATTCAAAACATGATGGGATTTCTGTTTTAGTTCATGTTGCCTAATCTTTTCCCAAATGTGTAGTTTCATTGTCCTTCCTGACAATTTGTCTAGGCTAATTCTTAGCAAATGCTCTTGGTACTGGGATGTTAGATTTAAAACTGTTGCTTAAATTTAAAACCTGTTTTAGTAAAGTAGTTCTAGATATGAGATTTGACAAGCATCTGAACAGCATTCAGTTGTTTATTTTAATGCGATAAAGAGAAGATGCAAAATTAGGAACTTTGGTGGGGGATTCCCTTTCAGCACCCAGTTACATTGTATGTTGTTATACTAAATGTCCTTAGTCTTTAGAGCCAGCTATGAGTCAGCTCTAATCAATGAAATGACAGCTGCATGGTGACGTAGTTGCTTGAAGGTTACTAATTGCTTTGAGAAATCATTGATGTAATTGTTCTGGTTTGGCAGCTACTATGACTGTAGGGGGAAGGTACTTAAAGCTCAAATATTGTCTTCAAGATGCTGCAAGTGTTTTATACACAGAAACACACAGACTTCAACATGTTGCACTGTGTGGCAAGCAGGGCTTTTATTTTATCCTTATACACTGTGAGGGATGTGTTTTAGGGGTGTGTGTGGGGGTGGTGGACATAAAATGTCATGATATACATATATACATACACATATACATACATTATACTCCCACAAGTGTAGGCTGTATTTAAGAGAGTGGAATGTATAGATGGATTATGGCAGGATTAAGGGCAAAGTTTAATGTAGAAGGGTTAGTATGATACCTTCATTTTCCAGCTCAACCACCATAGAAATTATTATCATATTAGATATTTTGCAGTAAATGATTTACATCTAATGCTGTCTAGACAAGCACTAGCTTGGTCTTAGAGAAGAATTGGTCACGCTCTGTCTGGCTTAAAGACAAATGTTTCTACTGGGAAAGTACCAGGTTTATTTCTTGCATTTTAGGGTCAGAAATGCAGATGCATAAAGAAATCACGGAGATCCTGAAGCCAGCGTGCGTGCGTGTGTGCGTGCGTGCGTGCGTGTGTGCGTGCGTGCTCGCGTGTGTGCTCGCGTGTGTGCTCGCGTGTGTGCTCGCGTGTGTCATCTTCAGCTGCTGTCAGCCCAAGCTGTGCCAAACAATGTGCATACAGGACCTGAGCTTAAGAAGGCGCTGCTTATCACTTCAATTACACTGGGGACGCTGCCTTCTGAACACAACCCTGTGTCTACGTGTAAAGCAAAACAAAAAAATAAGGGGGGGATGCAACTAGTTCTGGTACAAAATTCTATATCACTAGACTTTGTTTTTTTTTCTTGGCATGAATTATATTTTCATTTAGTGGCTTCAATATTTTGTGTTTCTGGGCTGCAAAATGAATTAAGGTTTAGACCAATGTTGGGGAGTTGTGCCACAGAGTTTTGAGGGACTCCTACCAAACGGTTACCTGAAAGCTTAGCTAATAACTACTTAAGATGTTACAATCAGTGTTACTTGGTGTGGTCCGCGAACGCTTCCTAAATACTTGTGTGTTTCAGGAAGTGATTAGCCACTGTAAAGATGCTGATCAGCAGTTAGTGCTTCATGACCTAAAGGGCAAAAGTTCCTGACAACAGTAAGAGTCTAAGAGTCTTGTTCGCTGTTTTACAGGGAAGAAGCTGTTGTATACGCTTATTACAGTATACGCTGTTGTATAAGCAATACATATTGCTTGTATACGCTTGATATTATGTGCATGAGAAGCTCAGATCATTTGTTTACCTATTTAAATGTGCGATTAACTGCTTATTTTGCGAGTTTTTGATTGTGTGTCCCTTTTTTTCTCACCATCTATTGCATCCTTGGTTGGAAAGTAAACTGCCAAGTAGAGATGATCTGATTATACTATCTTGTAATCTCCTATCTTGAAATCATACTTATTTATTTATAGTTATTACATACTGTAAACAAGCTGCTTCTGCTCCTGGGTGTGTCTGTTCCCATGGGGGTTTACACAGTAAAGATTAAGAGGTAGTAATGTAGAAAACATCTCCAGCTGCTGGTTTTGTCTAGACTGTTTTATCCACTGCAGCCTACACACTGGCCACACTTTGTGGTGTGTTGTTAGCATCTAATGTATTCCTCGCCCGGCCTTTTCCCACTTCCCTGATTTTTGGTTACAAGGCCTTTTCTGCTGTTCATTACAGCTGAACATTGTTTAGTTCCAGCGCTGCCTCGTCTTGACAAGGCCAGAGACTCTCAGTCAGAGCAGCAACCTCTAACTTTCATTCAGGCAGGGCGGCGCCTCTCTCGGTCTTCTTACTGAGTGAACATAAGACTCTGTAGACTCTGCAGTGTGAAAAAGTCTTCAAAGGTGTTTCCAGCCTCAGTGCTGTATTATAAAGGCTTGTCTACGGCTGGAGCTTTGAAGCAACACTTTAGCAGATATGAAATCTAATTTGCTGTGTTATACTGGCTAAACTAATGCTCTTAGCCTGGTCTCTGAATGGCTGCATGGCACGTAACCTGAAACAGGTCTGTTTTTAAGAAGCGGGGTCAGTTACTTTGTTCTTTGTATATGAAACCGTGCTTCCATAGGTATATGTTCAACAGGTAGTGCTAGAGCTGGGAAATACATTGAAGTTCTATATTATTATTAGTCATATATCCACATTACTGATGATTATTTGTCCAAAATCTCAATGTGTAAATATTTTGTGAAAGCACAAATAGTCAACTCTAGAATATTGTTGCAATATCGATAATATCAAAAAAATTGTGATGTTTGATTTTCTCCATATCACCCAGCCCTAACCGCCACCGCATCTTTCACAGAAAACCACTCTCCAGCCAGCAGTGTTGGGTAATCCAAGTCTCTAACAGACAAAAACAAACCTCTCCCCTTCTTTCCCAACCAGCTCCTGTCCTATCATCCCCTCTCTCCAGTTGCTTTAGAGACGCAATTAGGCCAAAAGTAGGAAGCCTTGTCTGCGCTTAAAACGCAACAAAGGGAACGTAGCAATTTGATCCTGCAGACTATCTGGGGTTTTGCACTGCACAGGGTTGAGGGGAAGAGCTACACTTGAAAAACAGCTTCCTAGCCACTGTTTGTCAGTGATTCCCAGGGAGGCGTTTTCCTCTCTGCCTGCTCATTATTTCTCTACCCCATCTGTGCAATTGCTCAACAGCATTTACGCAAGTCAGTGCTCTCTCTCAACATCCCTGGAGGATGAGAGGGATTTCCCAGCTCCCCTCTGATAGTAGGTAAACATAGGGGTTGTATCGTACGTGGGGGGGGAGCCTAACACATTAACACCTGTTAACTTAGTTCCCAGCTAGATTTTTAAGAGCTTAGTCTCAGCTCTCAAAAAAGGAGAGTTTGATTTTCAAGGCAGCGTTGGGTTTTGGTTTCCTCCACTACCTCACCAAGGAGTTCAGTTGAACCTCTGCCATTTCACCCTTGTTTGTATGTGTGTGCAGCTGGTGTTAACAAAGGGTGGGCTCACTTTCCGCTCTCTTTATTAGCTCACAGAGAGCTTTGAAAATAAGGGAAGTGTGGAGTTTGATTCTCACAGACTATATGCCATCATGCTAGACATGTATTTGTTTTCCTAGTGCACTTTTTAGCTATGTTGTTGTTACCTGTTAGCATGCCTGTGCTTAAATGTGTGACTGGAAACGTTCCCATCTTTTCAGTTTTGGTAGAACCAGTATCTATTTTTCAAATTTCCTCTCAGCTACACATACATGGACTAATGCCAAATCACTACTATGGTGACTGCATTTGCCAACAAATGATTTGCAATTGTGAACGTGGTAATTTGCAGTTTTCAATCTGTCTCCCCACATCGTTACTTGGTTTGAGTTTCTCTTAGTATTCTTGCTGCGTAGCTTAGTCAAGACAAGAGTGCATTAAAACATCCGTACATTAGTGCTGTTACACATTGGCAAAACCTCATCACACAGTTTATTATCAGTCACACTATCAAAACTGACGACAAGATGATGTAATTATCGTGCCTTTATATATTGTACATCTTTTTCTTTCCTCCTTTAGAGTCCCTGTTATGCTTCGCCCTACGTCTTTTGTAGAGTATGCTCAAACTGACACCTAACAGGTGCTTTAACATAATAGCCCATGCAAGAAAGTCATGTCACTTTCTAAGTGTAGTATTGTTTTTTGTCCCTCTGGTAGCAGTAGTTTGAAATTGCTATCAAAAGTTATTACTACTGCAGTAGTATGAAGTCAAGATCATTTTAGAAACAATATTGTCCACTGAATTCAGGCATTCAAAATAAGGTGTATCAAACAAGCATGAACCTAGCTTGGCAAGTCACAAAACTCTTAACTGATAACTAGATATAGTTGTATTGAACACTAAACTTTTCAATGTATTGTATGAGTGAATTCGAGGGTGGTGTGCGTCCGGTAAATTGCCTTGAATTTGTATGCACAAGGCTTCACTTGTCTATTTAATTGTCTGGTAGCATAAGAGCCCTTACAAAATATCACACAATATTTTCAAGTGTCTGCAATTATTGAATTTTTTTGCACAGGACTTTTCGGTGTGCTCAATAGTCCAACAGTCCCACATATCTCTCACAAGATTGTTTTTTGCTGTTTTTCAAGATCTTTTGCCTGCGTATCATGTTACATACTGTATAGGTTTTTGTGTCACTGAAGTAGATCCATGGTGGGACTTAAACCATTATAAGGGTTTAAGAGTGCTGCACTGAAGTAAATGTAATTCCAAGTAAATGGGGAAAAACAAACATCTAGAGTGTCATAGATGTCTTCAGAACTGCACAGATGGCATGTAATCAAGAACAGGAAATCGCTCGTGTTTTCCTTTCTTATCCTCAACTGTATTTTCACACCCAAGTCCCACGGCTTCACAGATTACACTTTTCTGGCATGAACTGTCAGCAGTGGAAACTTTCCTCTGCCTGAAGTTGAAAGATGTTCTAGGCAAGCTCCTTGTTTTTGTTGAGGATCTGTTTTCTCGCTGTTGGCATTTTGGATTAGATTCCGACAGATTTTTGGCTTTCCTACTTTTCCAGTTTCAGTGGTTAGCATGTTTAACTGTTGATTTTCATATATAATAAGAATTAGAAGTCAGGAATTTGTAGGGCAAACATATACTGTAATTATTAACTTAAGTATTGTCAGCACCTTGGCTGTATGTCATGGTGTTCAGTCATTTGAATACATATTGTGGAGTTACAGTGTGAACAACAGCCATCTGCTCTCTTCTGTCAATTTAAATCCTGATGTTTCGGTCTCTTCTGTCTACACGAAAGAGACCTGACTGACAGGTGGAAAGCCACAATTGAGTGAAGCCAGAATGAATGGGGGTGGAAGTGTCATTAACATGAGAAAGCCCACATCCTTAGCCTTCTCTTCCTCTTCACATTGTCTGCTTTTTGTCTCTGGCTTAGTCGCGGGACAAGTCCCTTCCGAGACATCATTCCCTTTAACTAGTTGGTAATTCAGTTTGTGAGCACAAATTTCCAACCATCAGAATCAGGTTACTTTTCTTCAAAACATGTTAGTGTAATGTGTATGATTTTAATAGGATTCCTTTCTCTATGTTCTCTATAAAATGTCACAAAAATAGTGACTTTCCCAGAATACGTGTTTAAAATTGCTTGTTTAGTCTGACCAACAGTCAGACTAGACGCTAACGATGTTTAATTTACTAAATTGCATGACAAAGAAAAGCAGCAAATCATAACATTTTAAAAGCTGTTCCAGGGGAATGTTTTTATGCTTAAAAAATTACATAAACAACTGCTTAACTGCTGCTGCATCCGCGACCCGACACTGGATAAGCGGACGAAGATGGATGGATGTATGGAAGGAATAGCTTGATTATCAAAACAATTGCCAATTAACCCTGCTCTGCTGAGTGAGAAGCTCCACAAATAGAACTTCCCTCTTAATATCCATTTTGCTGCAAACAAATCAAGCTACAATCAACAGTGCACGACCCACAAGTAGTCCCTGCATAACTAACCTCACAGCACCAACAGTTTTCCAGGGTTGTGCTAATGCATTCTGCTGTGCCACTTTCAGAGCACTTAGACTCAGTGGAGTAACTCACCGGCTATGCTTGCCAAACAGAATCAAAAGAAAGAAGGAGAGATTCAACCATGTTTTAGCTCTTCTAGGGCTGCAATTTAGAATTGTTTTGATTATCTATTCATCTTCTGATTATTTTCTCTATTAATCCTATGGTATTTAAATGTATGGAAATAGTGAAAAATGCCCATCACAATTCACTAAAACTGTTTTTTTTGTCCGACCAATCAACCAAAATAGAGCCTTACAGGTACAATTATTTGGTTATTTAAAAATCCGATATATCGGGCGATGTATTTATTTAAAAAAAAATAATCCAACAACGTGTAACAAAACATTAACATTTTTCTATAACAGGAGTTATTTGTAGTTCTCACATTGTCACATTAGGAGGCGGAACTTTTAAATATTATAAAGTTCTGATAAATAAAATGTTTTAAAACACAAACTTAAGATATGAAACTTAAATTTTATTAAACAAAAACACAATCATTGTTGCAGGGACTTTGTAGAGCGCCCTCTGGTGGACAAACTATGAAAAACCAACACGCATAACATGGTCGACAATTTTTTTATTTTACTTTTTAAATATGGATTTATCAGAATAATTTATTTGTCACTATAAATGACACCGATAGTTCGGGAAATGCCTAATATTGCCCCCCGAATATATCGGCCCACGGATATATCGTTAGGGCTCTAATCCAAAGTAAAGATATATTCAGTTCACAGTCAGATTAGAAATTATACATTTAAGAAGCTGTTTAAAACTGTTGAAACAATGACGTAAGTGATTAATCGTCTAACTGTGGCAGCCCTAGGGTGAGCAGCAAACGTTCACATTCACCTAAAAGTGTTTGTGTGGTTGCAGAAGTTTTGATTCAAATGCAAACGTCAGTTTCAGATTCATTCACATGGATGTGGAAGTGGCCTCAGACACCATTGATCAAGCCAAGGGACACATTACAGTCAAGGGTCAAAGCAGGGTGACGTTTTTGTTACTGATAATGCCCAAGGGAGTTTTGCTGTTACGTCTTTTCTTTTTTCCTCTACAGCTCCTCTGCAGTTGGCAGTGCCCAAGTCTGGAGCCTGCATTTACTCATCAAATATTGTGAGACACATTGTAGAGAGAGGATTAGAGTGGGAACATATAGCTAAATTACTAAACTGCTTCTTGACAACTGTGCACTGCAGTCTTGGCAGGACTGTGGGAGTCAAATGAGAGCACAGGGATCTCTCTTTTATTGTGGCCTTTTATTTTGCCAAGGCAGAGGAAGCTTGTAATAACATGATAATAAGGCTGTAATTCTGGCTGTGGAAATCTAAAATATGAGACTAAGAATATGGAGAATATGGCGCACACTCTCATTTTCTCTCACCCTTCTTTTTCTCACCCCCTACTCCCCTGTTCTCTTCCTCCCTCTGTGGGTGTTTGGTACATGAAGTGCTTCACGATTGCCAGGGCCGTGAGTGGCACAATCGGCGGAGGCGTCAACAGCCCTCAGTCAAATGTTCTTTCTTCCCCAAGTGGTTTTTCTGGCAGCGTTTTGGTTGAGGGACAGTGAAGTCACCGTCATCGAGTCAGATAGTGGTGTGTAAAAACAAAGCTGCATGGCAACATGATGGTGGAAATTCCATAACAGCTTCTGCGTTGTTCATACATAGTGGGATCGGTCGTGCTAGAATGTAACGCAGGCTCACCACATTTGACAGTAAAAGTGCTTATGTGTGCTCTTCAGCTGTCAGCTGCAGCCTCTTAACACTGAGCTGTAGGGAAACAACATCTGGCAGGTGAGAGCGTAGAACAGGAACTTGAAATAATAAAAATGCTTCTCCTTTCTCATTACGTTTTATTTTATTATCATTAACATTTTGTAATAATGCTGCTTCAACAGTGAAGCATGCCTTTCCAAAAGCCCAAGTCTGCAGCTTCATAATTACTTGTTTTGTTAAACCAACTAAGTCTAATTCCCAAATATTCAGTTTATCACACAGAGTAAGAAAGCAATATTAATATTAGAAAAGTTCAAAATCAGTCAACAGTGGGTGTTGTGGTTTAAAAGAAACCGATTTAAACCATCCGAATGGTTGCAGATCAATCTACTAATCCATTAATCAACTTTAATTGTTTCAGCTAGAAACATTTAGATTCAACCAATAGTTCCTAATTTTTCAATATCGGTAAAAGTAATGGATATGGTCATTTCTATACGTTGAGGCAAATCATTTACACATAAAAGTTTGGATCATCGAACTCAAACATGTTCCTCAAACATTCTTCAGGAAGCCTGCTAAATAGTTTAAAATTATATTTCTGTAGATGCAGGTGCAGGACTCAATTGTAGTGAATAATTTATTTTATATAGGCACTAAAAGTTGTTGTTTTCTTATAAATAGTTGAGTGTGTGTGGGGTGTAGTATTACTGCTTTTGATGTTGGATGTCAGCTGTGTTGATGTTGTGATTCTTATCAATGTGTTGCTGACGGCGAGAGCTGTGCTGCCTGCATATAATTTACACACTGTGGTCAAACTGATTATGAGGGGTTTCTGAGGGTGGGGGCAGGGGATCTTTTGTCTATCGGATGCTCAAAGTCTCTCTTTTTCCCACTACAGATAGTCTCACTTGGCTTCTTTCTGTAAATTAAAGACGGAATTGCGGATCAAAAGCGGGAAACAATCCAGGTGGATTATCATTTTATATAACCAAGGAATTGGTTTTAAAAATGGAGTAAGGCCCTGAAACACCTCCACAGTATGACCTGATGTCGCCCTGTTTTGGATCGGAATATATTTTTATTTATTAAGCTTTCGTTGCTATTTCCAGGCAGGCATGATGCCTCAGCCAGTTATTACCTGAAGCTGTTCCTGATCAACAGTTTTATTGCCTTATCCCAGCCACGACTTTTTGGCTCTGATGTCTGGGTTTACCACATTGAAACTGATGCAGATACGGCCTAAAGCAGGGTGGCTGCGTTTTTAATGTATTAGTGAACTATGATGAACCCTGTGAGAACAAATGAAACGGAGCACAGTGTGTCCTTGCAGCTGATTGATTAGTTCACTCCTATCTATTTCTGGTCCTCTGTTTATTTTGTCTGTCTGTGTTGTCTACTGTCCTCTTATTTGTCATCAAATTCTAGTATCTTAGGTATAGTTTGTAGAAATTAGATAATGTTAAGTCAGGATTTCCCTCACAGTCTTCTTGAGATCTTATTGGTTTATGCTAAATTTGTAAAGTTTTAGTTAGACATTTTAAAAAACAGTCATTTGCTTTTAGGCTAAAAAGATTTGCACCATCCACCAGACAAATGCTGGTAAAATATGCAAGTGGCTGGTAGATTTGCTTTACTCACCAGCCAAAAAAAACAATGGTGATATGGTGGTAAAATTTATAAATGTACTAGCCATTTAGCTGTTGGACCAAAAAGTTAATTTCCCAGTGTTCGCTTTTCTTTCAGAGAATTAGATGAGAAAGTTGATACCACTTTCATATCCATAAGTATCCATCTTTACTGTATTCTCTAGGGAGCAGCCAGTTAGCTTATTTTAGCATAGATTAGATTAAATATTACTTTATTCATCCCACAGCGGGGAAATTCCCTTGTGACAGCAGCCTTTTTTACAATAATAGCAAAACAAACAAACAAGTAAACATACAAACGAACTGGAAAACAACAGACAATGAGCATGGGGCTAAAGTGGCGTCAAATAAAGGTATTGTAAAGTGCGGTGGCCATAGTACAAAAAACAATATTGCATTGTAAGTAAGTGACGTTCAAATTAAATTGAATATGTAATTAAAGTAATATAGCAAAAGTAGGTAACCATAATATGAATTATATTTACCTGTGACCATAAATAATATTGAAAAAGTAAGTACTTGTAATGGAAAAATATAAATACAGATAACAAAGATATACAGAGTGTGTGGAGTAAATGGAAAAACAGGAACACAAACTACAACATTATCAGGTAGTGCAGGTGTTTGTAGAGTCCGACAGCGGCCGGGTTGAAGGACCTGCTGTACCTCTCCTTCTTACGCACATAAAGACTGGAAACGAGGAAACAGCTAGCCGGGCTCCGTCAAAAGGGTCCTCATTGGTGTGGCGCACACAAAACGATATATACCGTGGTAATTAGCGAGTTTAAGAGTTGCTTGAGGGCCCTTTGGACAATCTCTTCTTCTCCTTCCCTCACTAGTGGGCAGTTTGCTGTGGTCCGAAGATGTCGGCACAGGGGTACGGGTGGGGACTACGCCGCGAAATCCATCAAGAAGCGGCGCAGCAAGTCAAGTCGACGAGGGGTGACGAGGGAGGACATAGAGCGCGAGGTGAACATCCTGAAGGAGATCCAGCACCCCAACATCATCACGCTGCAGGAGGTCTTTGAAAACAAGGCAGAGGTCATCCTGATCCTGGAGCTGTGAGTTGCATTTCCTTCTTCTTTTATACGGTACTTCTATACTCCTCACAACTGGGCACATTTTTTAAATTATAAGATTAACGTTTAAACAAAATCGTAGTAATCAGATTCCTAAAACATAATCGGGGGAACAAATCCATGACTTGCATAAAAGGCCCTGGAAAACACAGAGGTCAATGATATTATCTGCCCATACAGTGAGACAAATCAGGAGAGGATAACCCAGCATTTTCTTAAAACCGCATGGTCTTGAAAGTGTTACGTTTCAAAAAAAATCTTGTCCAAGTCATCTTGTAATCTTGTGCAATTCCTCATATTAACCAGTATGCAAGGTAGACTGATTGTTGGGTTGTGTCGTGTGGCACAAAGATTACTAAGCACCAGTTAAACTGGTTTTGCCAGTTCAGGTGGAACTCTGAACACTGGAAGAGCATTCAAGTTTACACTACAATTATTCAGCTGACCCACTTACAGAACAAATAAACATGAACACAGAATAGAGTACACCTTAGTTAGTAGGTCACCTTACAGCCAGCAGTAATGAGCGTAGTGTTGAGGGCTGCAGTTGGCCGACAACATTCCTGACTAGTGATCGCATATGATTAAATTGCAAGAAAAAATAACAACCACAAAATCAGTCCAGGGCTCTACAGGGCCTACAGTATGTGTGATTATGTCCATGGCTCATGTCCAGCTTGATACAGTAATGTGGTAGAGCAGGTCACTTAGGGCTACAAATATCATCTCAATATTTTTATGGCTTGATTAAATGCTGCAGAGGAGAATTCTTAAAATCAGAATGAACATTATTAATTAACAGCTTTTAATTAATGCCATTAAATTGGCCAAAAGTACAACAATTGACTAATTTATTATTATTATGCTGTTTTAATGATGTTTTAGACAAAACAAAATTGGAATTTAGATTCAAAATAATTAGGTTCTTGATAAGTGAATCTATCAATGCAGTTTGTTTTATGAACTTGCTCAAACTTCAAACATTTGTAGAATTGTTCTCTTTCCTCATTCCCAAAACACAAAGCAAGGGTCTGTTGTTCCAAGAGAAAGTATTGAACCCTCACTGTAGCTAGTGCACAACTTTATGGGCTGTTTCAGTTTCAAGCAGTAAAATCATGATCCCTCCATAGTTTGGTCCACCTTACAGCTAAAAACCAAGCTCACATGATTAGGACAGCTTCTGCAAATTCTCCAGCTTGTCACCACCCAGATGTATCTGTCCAACCACATAGCACATTGCAGTAATGATGCTTGCACCTTAATGTCGTTGTAACGTTATCAGATCATTGACAATATGAAAAGATGAATACTGTTTTTGTGGAGTGGTGTGGC
>NC_048411.1:24717001-24743265 GCF_013103735.1 Etheostoma cragini
AGGAATACCACAGACAACAAAATAGCTTATCAGAATTTTAAACAGTGATGTACTGTATGTAAATGAATTCAGTTTAACACAGATGCCTTTAGGGCTGGGTAGTGAATTCAATACTTTTAAGGCACCGACCAAATTGCCTTCTAAAGTATCAAGTATTGAGAAATGCCTCATCATTCAATACCTAATTTCAATACCTAAGGAGTAAATCTTATCAGCGACGGTGAGCCAATAAGCATGCAGCATGCTTATACCAAGATCTAATAATGCTGCTGATTGGCTGTCTAACATTACACATCGCAGAGACAGGCAGGAAAAACTCATTACACACATAGACAGGGCTCACGTATAAGGAGCTGAAAAATAAATAAAATGATTTGTGCCGTAATGTGTAAAATTGCAATTTGTTTTGTTTTGATACAACATTGTAAATTTGTAAATTATTTAGGCACTGTTATCAAAGTCCCGGTAATGGTATTAGTACCGTTATCAAACATTTTTGAACGATACCCAGCCCTAGTTGCCTAGGAGCAGACAGTTTTTAGTGTCTGATAATTCCGCTGCTGAAACTGCATCATTCAACCCATCAGAAAGGATCCATCGATCATCTTTTGTATTAGTTTGTCTTTGTGTGGGCAGAATTAAGCCAGACAATGAAGAAGTGGACATCAAATGTCTGAGAAAAGTTATTACTGCTGTGGTCCCTTTTATACGTCATTACAACCAATAGCTGTAAAGAGCAAGTATGCTGAGCCACAGTGTGAGCCACACTCCTAGAATAAAGGTTAACAGGAACAAGACCAAATTTAATTTCACTGAGTTATGGAACACTTTCTATTCTGTAAGTTATTTGATTATTTATGACCTTGTGTCAAGGTTTTCATTTTAGATTAGATCTGAATAGAAGCTGTTATAACCTCTTATGTAAGATTGCAGAAGCAGCTGGTTGGTCAATGGTGCTCAATCAATAGAAACGGGTAGTTTTTCATTTTGCACCACCGATTCATGGTTGTTACACAGAAACCACCAGAAGCATTTCCAGGTAATCTTAAGGTGATCACCTGTTATTCTAATATTACCATGTAATTAACAAGAAACGTGTAGTTTTGCATTTTACATCACTGATTAATGGTTATTACACAGCAAATACCAGACGTGTTTCCAGGTAAGAACTCACAAGATTAAACATATAATTTATAAAGTATTACCCTGACACAAAAGGGAAATATTTGGAACATAAAGGGTGGATAAATTTCAGCATTAAATATGGCAATTACCAATTTTATATACCAAGATGTTTTATCTAATTTGGAAGGTATTAAGCTGATAGTAGCCTAAAATTACTGTGAAAACATCAGCATATATTACCCCATTATGATGTTATTACAATATTATAACTATATTACCACTACCCAGATATACATATGGTTATCATGAAACCCATTCCTAGTTATTACCTTGGTAATTGCATGGTATCTGTTACCTCACCTTATTACCCCGGTATTACATCTTATTACTGTGATGTATTACCCACTTTTTACTTTAGTAATCTCAAGTTCTTACCTATATATTATCTCTTTATCATCACTCTGTTACCCCACTATTACCATCTTAATACCGTGCTGGAATGTGAAGTGCCACCAATTTTTTTTTTTTTCTTCAAACAGTGTTCTTTGTAGGCTCATCAGTGATGTGTCTCACCTGATCTCTAAAGCTTGTATAAAACTGGCCCATTAGCTCTCCCTCTTTTCTGGCTGGCATCCTTCCTGTCTGTTGTTTGGCTTCTTCCAACACCTCCACAACACACACTGTATCTCACACATTCAAGCTTTGCTCTCACTGATGATATTGCTCACTTCTACGCTGCATCATTTAATTGTGTCAAATTCAATTTAAATTAAGGTTTTTGTGTAATTAACTCTTACAGGACTCCCTGTTTGTGGCGTTCCCTGAGCGGTTTTGCGACAGTGGAAGTCAGGTTTTAGCTTGGTTTGTAAAAGTACAGTACAAGTCTTTGTTAAAGTTTGGAGTCTTCATAAAAACATGATTTTGTTAGATTCATGATCAAAGATTAAGCAGGGGGATGGTTCAAAGGAAGTTTCAGTATTTAAGGAAAACTTGGAATGATCTCTCATCTAATATCATGGCTTCTGTTCTGCAGTCTGTGGAGACATGGCAGTTGGTTTTCCTGACCAGTCCATCGAGTTGATTTTTCCCATGGATTCCCGATCTTATTAATGTCAAGCACTCCCAGTAAAGTGCACCCTGAGCCACTGACAACCATTTGATAGATTTGTTCCCTAAGGAACTCTTATGCCGAGATCTTTTTCCTTGTTATGTCAGTGAGGCTGCGTTTGTGCGGGCATGTTACTATAGGGGTACTTGTGGAAGACAAAATATGAACCAGGAACTGTAGTTTGAAGACTTATTAAATGCCAGGACGCCACAAAGTAGTTTATGCTTCCCTGTCTTGATGCTTGTGGTGTAAACCATAAAAAGGAAAATGGTAAAAGGTACATGCTACAAGACCTTTCACCTGGTATGGGTGATTGCACTTTTTTTTTTTTTTTGCAGTACTTTGTGATATCAGTTAAACTACAGCCAAGACCATTTTTTTGCACTCGACAACCCTGTGTATTGTTGCTTCCTGCTAATGCACCCCCACTGCACTGAATCGTTGAAATCAAGGGAGCTTGCTTTTCTTACAATGATTAAAGTCAGTCTCAAAGGACCAACATTGAGCATTCTATACACTGGCATGTAATGGAACTGCTCAGTTTCAAAGATCCAGTAATCATAACAAAAAATATGAACCCAGGATCAAAGATAACCAAACTCTTTGAGTGTTTTAAAATCGGTCAATGTTCATATTTTATTTAGGAGTCAATCCTATTTAAGGTAAACAGTAGTCAAGCAATGACTCAGTGTTAATACTAAGCATGCACGACTTTATCTAAAACGTATGATGAGATGATAAAGGTTAAATGTTTTTTTTTAAATGTACACTCTTTGAAAAGTTAAAAGTCATTTAAATTTGGTCATGATTCAAAAATACAATACCAGAAGACTTTTCCTGCTTCTGCTTACATTACAATTAGCATTCAAAGCTGGTAGGGTGACACGATGCACAATTTTCCAGCCCTGGGCAGCTAAAACAACACGATGTGGATGCTAAAAATATTTGGCTTCATGTTGTGTCCCTTTTGTCCTCCACATCCTTTTCTCCTCCTGCTGCACCCTGGGTAAATACAACTGTGACAGTGAATATCCTTCTGACCTTAAACATTGACCAACCCGTATGTAAAGAGGCAGAGGTGAAACCTTCTTTCCTGTCTGTGATTGTGCGTAAACAAAATACACATCCAAGATATAATGTGGGTTCCTACACCCACATTATATCTTGGATGTTTATTTGGAGGTCCCATCTGTGCAGCTGATCTTATGTTTCCTCCCTAAAGGGGGTGCGTGTGCGTGCGTGTGTGCGTGCGTGTGTGCGTGTGTGTGTGTGTGTGTGTTGGGTGGGCAGGATATATTCCTGCAGAAAGATTTGGGAAGGCGTTGGCAATTGGTAATACAAATTGTAACATGGAGAATTGGCTTCTCAAATGAAGTCTGTTTAATATTATTATCTGCTTAAATTCCTCAGATATATTGTAAGAAAGATGCAGGTTCGTATGCGTAGATTGGGTTTAGTTAATGCTCAACGACTGGATAAGCATGGCTGTAATTACAGTTATCTGCACTATTCCTCTCTCTTCTGCTCTCTCCGGCACACTTCCCCATGCTGCAGGCTTTCACTCGTGTTATCATGCTGTGACCGTGATAAATCCTCTGCTCTCTCTATTCCTCTCTCTACTTTTTATGCCTCTGTGCCGGCGACGGCCTTTCTGGTTGTCTGTCCGATTATTGTGAACGCACCATCTCAGGACCACCTGGAGGAAATTTCTCCAAATTTGTTGATGAAATGATTGGATTTTGGAGGTGAAAGGTTAAGGTCATTGTGACCTCACATCCTGTAATCGAAACAAATCAAATAAAAACTGCAAAATACAAACCAAAAAACACTTAATGTCTTTTTTTAAATTGCCTCAAAATCTTCATTATGTATATTCTATGAGGCTGGACAGACATGGATGTAAATTACAACTTGACTGGTTGCTGGAGATGGTAATACTAGTCTGTTCTTCCTTTAGTGCTAAAGGCTCAACTCTCTCTGCTTTATGATGGAGGGTAATGTGTGTGCAGTGGTAAGGAAGTACTGATACAGATACTAACAGTATCCACAACAAAGGGGATATTATAAGAAACAATATGATTTCCAATTTTGACAAGATAACCAAGATACCCAAAAAAATGAATTAACATGAGTTGATTTTGTACCACAAAATGTTAAGTTTCTTTTGCTCAAAACTAGCTAGATCTGGGTCCGTATTGTTCACATAAGAACTACATTTGTTTCTTTATTCAGTGAATTATCATATTTGAACAAATTTATTGCTGCTTCTTATATTTTATCCTTTTAATGTCATTGTTACCCCTATTTTGATTTCTCAAATGTCTCTTTCTTCATTTTAAGATAACATAATGATAAAACTTTAAATATCCAAATAGAACAAACTCAGCTCAAACACCGGGATATATTACTTTTACCACATACTCCCTTGTTGTATTTATAGAGCTTTTGTTAAAGAAGTTTATGAGAACACGCTGGTTAAAATGTACTCGGTATGTGTAAATTGGTCGGGCTCTAATGCACCAGGATGATTAGATTACATCAGCTCAGCTCTGATAAGCAGGGATTTGTAGCTGGCTCTGATCTGAGATCTTGCATATTTAATTCTCTCCCTCCATCTCTTTCTCTCGTCGTCCAGGGTGGCCGGCGGTGAGCTCTTTGACTTTCTGGCAGAGAAGGAGTCGCTGAGCGAGGAGGAAGCCACTCAGTTCCTCAAGCAGATCCTGGATGGAGTCTGCTACCTGCACGCCAAACAGATCGCTCACTTTGACCTAAAGGTACAGCAGCCACTAGAGACGGACAACCTCATCTCTGTCTGATATCCGGTTCCTTTTGTCAGCCGTTGATTGCAAGCAGGGGTACAGCAAGTCTTTTAGGATATTGTCCATTTCGCCAGCTTGTATTGTACACGCTGATGGCATACTATAATCCTAAAATCTGTCCCAATTCTACACTGCATACTACTGTAAAGGAGGTTTTGAATGTGTCAGATGTTGTGAAAGATCCCAGAAAACAGAAGTCTTTAAAAAGAAAAAAAAAGAATTGATCTGTTTCAGACAGTTCAACATATTCAAAGAACACTTTACAAGTGATTAGTTAGGGTAACGTCCTCAAAAGGAAAGCCAACACAGTATTTAGGAGAAGAAGTTCTTCTAAGGATAGTGGGATTTCCATGAAAACACTTAGCACACATAAGATGGTGACACCGACTTGTTCAGGGTTATGTTACGTTCTTACAACACAGTTGGATAGTTTCTTTGAAAGGAAAAACTGTTTTCTTTAAAAAAAAATAACAACCATAACCTCTTATCAGAGGTCACAGTTAAATGGATTTGCAGCATTATATGAATATATGGTTCTTTTTTTGCATCAGCTGGCCTCTTTTGAACCTCTCCTTTTATATCAGTTTCTCTTTATCTATATTTTTGGAGCCAATGCATCTACGGCTAATCACCATGACTAATCAGTTTTGGCTTATTTTTTTAAGATCTCTCCTTTTTATTATAGAGTGTGTGTAGTTTCAAACTTTTGAGAGTGGAAAAGAGTAAGTAAGGGTCATAGCGTACTCACAGAACAAACACACCATACAGTACTTGAGGTTCTTGAACATGCCACTACCTCAATGTTTGGTGTACTGTTGTGGTTGTTCTTTTCTTAAATCTCAATCAATATCATTGATCAGTTGTCCACTTACGGCTGCATACATGGCGTCTTCAGAATAAACGGTTCGGACCAACTCCTCCACTTACAGAACTATCTTTACAAATTATAAATCGGAGTTCAGGACATTGTGCCTGCAGGTTTGCAGAGAATAATAACCTCTGTGGCCAGCCAGCCACTTGTGATCAATGCTTGGGCTTTTACTAACCACTGAGGCCTCCGCTCCACTTATCAGCTACTGTTATTCACTGTCTAACAGGGGCTGAGATTAGAACTTAACTTGTTTACTTGAATTTCTAACTGCAAAAAAACCACAGCATTTCACTTCATGGGATGGAAGTTAGGTGTCTTTACTTTCAATGTTTACCCATACTCTGATAACATCTCTTCCTTTTTTCTTCTTTCTTTCTTATATGTATGGCTTTTTATGTGGATATTGTGCAGCCATAACCATGCAATGACAGCAGTAGTTAAAGGTCAGAAGCAAAGGACCCCAAATGTTCTCTCTGACCTCTTTTAAAATGCCATAACACAGTTTGTACCGTGAACATGGCAGTTTTCAGAAAAGGATTTGCCTTGCTAGAGGCAAATCAATTCTACAGAGACAGTGATGTTGCCAATCAATGTACTTATTATGCTCAAGAGCTTTATATGCTTGGCAGGGCAAATTCTAGATGTCCGACTCATCATATCTGCAATTTGTCTCAACTAAATGTCCAAAATGATTTAAAGTCAGTAGTGCTTTTAAATGGAAAAACACATGGAAAGACCCAGCTTGTAAAAATCCCCAAACTTTGATTTTTTTACTGTATCAGTGGTTACTAATACTCTGATTTATGCTCTAATTATGCTGTGGGGAAACATGATTTTGCAGTTGCAGTAATATTAGTAGTAATAGTAGTTTGCAGTAAAAGTGGCTGCTTCACTAAAAATTCCCACTTTGCTCATGATGGTGGAAGAGGTATTCAGGTCCCGTACTAAAGTAAAAATGTGAACACCACACTGTAGAAATACTATTTACAAGTGTAAGTACGTATAATCAGAGCAATTTACGTCAAGTATTAAAAGTACTCAATACAGAAAAATATCCCCTTTAACTGTTAAACTATAGTAAATGATTAGATTATTATTATTCAAAATGTGTTAATAAAAAAAGCAGCATTTTACTGTTGTAGGTAGTTGAGGTGCAGCTTAATTGTAACTATTTTGTATCTGCCTGCAACTATTAATTATTTTCATTATGGATTAGTCGGCGGATTATTTTACCAATAGATAATATTAAAATCGTTTTAACATTATTGACATTTATGACATTTTTTGCATGGAAAATAACAAACGGTGATCAAATAATTTTGATTAATAGTTTTATTGTTTCAGCTGTACTTGTACAAACTGTTTGGTTTAATTCATAACGAAACATATTTTATAAGCTCCTCCTACGTTTTGTATGCAACAATCTTGATTTAGGAACTACTAGTAACTTTGGCTGTCAGATTTGTATATTATAATTAAGTGCAATATTTACCTTTTTGAGTTACAGTGAAGTAGAAAGTGACACGATATTTACATATACCTAAAGTATATTACTTGATTGATTGTACTTGGTTACATTCCACTATAGCTGGTCACAATATCGATATTATATCGATACTGTGATAAGAGACCAGATATAGTCTTAGATTTTGGATATCGTAATATGGCATGAGTGTTGTCTTTTCCTGGTATTAAAGACTACATTACAGTAAAGTGATGTCATTTTATGAACGTACCATACTGTTGTAACTGTTCTATTGTTTGCCTTTACCCACATAGTCATTATATCCACATTAATGATGATTACTCATCAAAAATCCTGTTGTGTAAATATTTTTATTAAAGCACCAATAGTCAATGCACAATATTGTTGCAGTATTAATATCTAGGTTATTTGGTCAAAAATATTGTGATATTTGATTTTCTCCATATTGCCCAGCCCTAATGTCCACCGCTGGATTAAAGGTGTTCAGATTATGCGGATGGAGAACCAAAACAGTTTGATATAATTCTCCTTGATCCCAGAATTATAGAGCAGTAAACTAACAAGCTTAGCTGGAGTCTGATTGTATTTTCTCAGCGCCTCCTGTCGCCACTGCTGCCCACAGCCAATCTGTTCTTGTTTCTTCCCAGACTAAACCCACGAGCTCAGCTCATAGTCAGGCTGAAGGGATGAGCTTTGGAGAAATGATGGCTTCCTCGTAAAAAGAGGCATTGTGTCCTTAGGAATGTCCGGCTTCTGTTGTCTGGCTTTGCTCAAAGCACATCTTTGCCGTCCTTTTTCTTTATCCCACTTCCTCGAGAGGTTTCTACTCATGTTTTGCATGAGATTTCCATGCGTGATGAGCTTACCTTCCTGCCAGCCAGCCTGTTCCTGGTGTTGTGTCTGACTCTGCTGCTCGCACCCCTTGTTTACACTGTGTTTGTGTCCAAGGCTGTTAAATTAGTGCAATTTTTATAAGCATTCCGTCCTTTAATGTGTAGGCATAATACCTATTCCTCATTGAAATCCTGATGCACAGTTGGCTGGATGCTAATAACAGCTTAAAAAGAAAGCATCGGTAAAGAATTTGGTCTTATAAAATGTCTGTCCTCCCTGTCTCCCCTTTTTCACTGTCTCTTTCTTTTTTTCTTTTTTCCTAGCCGGAGAACATCATGCTGCTGAACCGCTCAGTGCCTCACCCTCGCATCAAGCTCATTGACTTCGGCCTGGCCCACAAAATAGATTTTGGCAATGATTTTAAAAACATTTTTGGAACTCCAGAATTTGTAGGTCAGTATTTTTTTGTTTGTGTGTCATTGAAGAATCATGATCCTTTCTTGTTTTATGGTTCAAACTGATTCTGCTCCGATAACTTTACGCAAATATACCCTCCATCCTTTCTCTACTCTACAAACACACACATACTCACTGCACCACCCTGTTTTCCTGGCTTCCTTCCCGGGGGTTGTGTACTGTGAGAGCAGGTGCCAAATGTGCCATAGGGACTAAGTGGGAGAGACCTGATAATAGACTGGAGATTATCAGAACTGCTCCTTCTTGCCAGCACAAACACACACTAATAGACGCATAAGTGGCTCCGTCCCATCTCCCCTGACCTACCCCTTTTGCCCGGGTTGGTCGACAACACCCCCAGTCTCCCCTTGCCTGGCGCTGGTGCCCATTACCAGCATCATTTAAGCCAAAACCGGGGCCTGTTCCCAGTTCAGCAGGTTGGCAGCAGTCAAATGGTCCGAATAAAGATCAAGCGGCAGAAATCTGAAAATGGATAGCTGATGTTGGAAAACAGGCCTAGCCGTGCTGAAATTCATGGCAAACTAAAGGTTTAATAAAGTAAGTTACAAATAAACATCCATAAATCCATGCCAAAAAAAACAATAAAAATATGCTTGTTATGACACGAGCCCTTGTCTAAGAATCCTCATGTTTTAAGAGGAATCTAGTTATATTTTTAGTCATGGATGCACCTATGGGAACATTGCAAACATGAATAGGAAATCTACACAAATCAAGGCTAATAAAATATGTCTCAAGTTGCAGCCCACAGTTAACATGGCAACGTTATACTTCCCGCTTACGTCACTCAAACCCCCCAAATTATGGGAACTGTAGTTTTAAGACTTAAAGCATGATCGATCCCTAAATAGAAGACAATGAATAATAGTTGGATTGACAAAATCCATTAATATTAACTTAAACGTTAATAATAGGGAGGTGCAGTTACAGGGACTGCATCCTCTTTCCCATAGCATGCGTGGGTGCGTGGGTGCGTGCCTGCGTGCTTGCGTGCGTGTCACTGTTGTGTTGACTTGAATAGTAATCTTCTGTTTTTTGCCTCACAGCTCCAGAAGTAGTCAACTATGAACCTTTGGGCCTGGAGGCAGACATGTGGTGAGTAAACAAAAACACAATCTGCTCTCAATGAGCATTGAGTACATATGCTGTTTGAGATCATTATTCCAGAAGAACATCTGCGGTTAAGTTATGTTTGTATATTAAATTAATTTATTTTTCTTTCTCCTTAGGAGTGTTGGTGTCATAACGTACATCCTGTAAGTATCTCAAATGTCACCAGTGATGATGGATAATTGTGTAAAATGTGAACCATGTATAAATGGGCAACATGCGTCAACTCAGGGTTTTAACAACAGCCACCTTCACCTAATGTTTCTTAGAAACCGCAGGGCGTCATCACTCATTAAACATGACAGTCAGTTAGAATGTTTGTAACGACGTAAAGAGGTTGCTGGCTGCTCTTTGATCTCTCTGTCGTTGAACTTGCTGGGCCACTCAGTGCTGTTTGTCCTGAATAATGTAACTGCAATTTCGCGTGCACTCCAGTGTGATATTGGTTCACTTTCATATTTGTCATGAATTTTTTGTTTTGTAAAAGCTTACCTATTCATTTTGGCCAAATGTCATTTTTGTCCTGAACAGTAATAGTTTTTTTTTCAATCTGGGGTCTACTTATGTTAACGTACTTAAGTGCAGTTTTAAGATCCTTTTTATGCTACTTAATACTCCACTACATTTCTGAGGAACATATTGTACTTTTTGTTTTTAAAGCATTTATTTTGCAGATTTATATCATGAACACAAAGCAGAAAGAATGTTATCCAAAAGGATGTAGTGGCTCACAATATAAGATTTAAAAGGCTTGTTTTTCATGTTATGTTATTTTTACTGGTTAATACTAGTGCTATCCATCAAACTAACTTCAAAACATAGATGTTTAAATCGTCGAGGGTTTGAACCGCCATTGGCAAAATAAACACTAAGAAATTCAGATTATTTTTTTGTATAAAAAGCTAAAATAATTAACTCTAAAATCTTCTGTAGCTAACTGACTCTGGTCTTCTTTAATCTTGTTGGCCTGTTATGCAGTTAAAGAAGAGTATTTGACCTCAGAATATAAGTCCTAATGAGATATCTCTCCTGTCCTAACAAGAGATGTTAAAATATGCACCAGTGTGGTTAATTTGCTTATGATTAATTTAACCAATTGATCTTTACAACAACCAACACTTTTGCAGCAACAAACTCAACTGCCAAGGGCTTTCATTGAATAAGTGAGTGTTCTTGAAGCAGCCGTGTGCAGACATGTCAGCACAGTTTAATTCAACAGCAAGAGAAAGGTTCATGGTCTCGGCGGCCATAGATCAACTGCTGTTGGCTCTTGACGATTCTGTCCTCCTCTGTTTATATCCTGCCACAAGGTTTTCGGAGCTCCCACACACCTTTTTATCTTCATGAAGACACCTACACAAAGCACATACTGCGTGCACACAACTACATTTTAGGTGCCTTTGCCCACACAAACATGTAGAGGGCCCTCACCATAATACAGTGAAGTATATAAAGAGAAAGTAAATCTAAACGCCAACACAAGTGTTATCTTATTATTACACAGTAAGTGGCTCAAAACATTACACACTTTGTTTTAAAACAGTAATATGTAGATCATTTTGTCTTAGCATAACATGAACACACTCTTACAAATGCATCCATCGTCAGGTACATATTGTACACATACACACCCAACTTTTGTTCCCCACCCACACAGCTGTCACAGCTCTGCCTGGCAAGGTAAAAAATAGATTATTCACAGCCTATTATCACAGCCGATCAACAGTGAGGTGCACTTACCGCTCATATCCTATTGGGGGAACACAACATAAGGGGGCACAAAAGCTTGGAATAATTCAATAAACCACTCAGGGTGATTTTTGGGAGCATCTCCAAACTCTTGATGGGAGTATTCTACATAAGTGATTGCCGGATTGCTACACTGTAATGAAAGCTACCCAAAAAGCTCCATTAGGGAACTCTAAAGTAGTCAAAAGATACTACGCCGGTTTCCATTTTTTAAGTTTGAAAGACTTCATTTGTCTGAGATAATGTAACTTGAATCATTTTGGTGATTGTGATGAATCAGCCAGCTTTCTGATCTGCTAGAGCCCTAATTTGTGTTTCAACTGGTTCAGACTGGCTGTACTTCTGCATAAAATTAGTTCACAGTGCATCCTTAAATCTCATTTGGTAAACATTTTGGTGGATAAAATGATGCCACAGAACACTGACTTAACACTTTCCCGCTGATTTTACTTCCTGGCTAGGCGAACAATTGCCTTAATTACTTTGTGTTTGTTTTAAGCAGCTGCGCCTTATCAGCCGATAAATTCATACATTTCCACTCAACTAAAGTTTGGCCCGCACCACCTCCGTGTCTCTCCCAGCTGGCGTGTTAATTAGCGGCTGGTGCTGACAAGCTGGACAGATGTCAGTGGAGACGGGAAGGCCAGGGTCTGTAACGGACCAGTGTTTGGTTTAAAAGCCTGAGCTCTAAGAGACGGAGACCTTCACCTCCATGCATGACCACCCAGCCTTGTGTGTGCTGTATTGTTTCTTGGTTTGTCCATCAAAACATGGTTTTGTCTTATCCCCTTCCTACATCTGCTTATTTAAATTCCTGCACTTTACTCGAACTCATCGCATATTCATTGCATATTCATTGCATATTCATTGCATATTCATTGCATATTCATGCTTTCCTTTGATGGTGTTTGACTTACACACCATATACTTCAGTTTGATAGCAAGGCTTGACTAATGAGTCGGCATTAGTTGCTATGCGGCTCCGTGATCACATCCCCCACATCAACAAAAAGTAGGGCCTCAAACGAGGTTGTTTCAAACGAGTCATGCTAGGTAACTAGGACTAAAGTTGAAAATTAGCCAACTGGCTAACACTGGCGCATTTACAGAAATGTAGATTAATGTGCATTGTCCTAATGAAATGAATAAATATTAAAATTTGAAGGGCCAGACCTAATCAGCGGCTGGTGAGTTAGTGTCTTAATAAAATCCAAAGTATTCCCTTCTTGATAACAAGACCCACTGGGACACGCAGGATGGTGAGGGAACACTGCTCTTGTTAAAATAGGTTAGATTGGAGGTTCTGAAGTTGTTGGGTTGATTAAAACATGCAGTCAAAAAGATGTGAAGATTATCACAATTTCAAAACAGGTTTTTGACTATACTGTATTCATTGTCTCTCTTGGCTTATCAACACAACTCTAACCATATTGTTAACCTCTGTCCCATCTGTGCAGTCTAAGTGGTGCGTCTCCCTTCCTGGGTGACAACAAGCAGGAGACTCTGGCCAACGTGTCGGCCGTCGACTACACATTCGACGAGGAGTTCTTCAGCAACACCAGCGTCCTGGCCAAAGACTTCATTGCAAGGCTCCTTGTCAAAGACCCCAAGTATGTATGATTCCTCTTTCTAATCTTTGAGACCCACGTTTTGATGTTGTTATGTACAGTACATGCTCTCCAAGGAGTAGTAACAGCACATCATGAGCTGGATGGAGGGAATTTAGAAAGTTTCCAAATGAGTTAACTATGGATGCAACTAACAATTATTTGCCGGATTGAATTTTTTTTTTTTATCAATCCTGCAATAAGTTTTTAGTAGTTGGGTCTTTAAAATGTGACAAAATAGAGAAAAATGGGCATCAGAATTATCCACGGTTTAGGTTAAAATGGCTTTTTTTTGTCCAACCATTAGTCCAGAGAATGTCTGACTTCTCTACTTGATTTACTTGATTGCAAGGTTACGTTATAAATAATGTCTGCACATTTATAAAGACCTTTGTTGGATCTCTGCTAATGTTCTCATTGTGTTTTATTGTGGTAGTTTGTGCTAGTTTTGGAAAGCTTTTCTTGATGAGGATTTAACAGATTAATCAGTTGAAAGTTCAAAATGGTTGGCAATTAATTTTCTGTCAATCAAATAATTGATTAAACAATAATTTCTCAAAGCTGAAAAGTGAATTGACTAAAGGCCCACTGCCCATCTTGTCAGTAGAGTCAATAAGGTACTTAAATCTGTGAACGTCTCCCTTATTACCGAGTTGCTTTAGCAACAACTGAATGGCTGCTGCGACGCTTAAAGACAGTGAATGCCACCAAAAGTGTTATTCTCGCTCCTGTTTATTCAGAACAATGGAGCAAGAGCGACGGCTGCGAACAGCGATGAATAATTATAGTTGTGAAGATAATTTCATTTAGACAGGATAAAGAGAGAAAAGGCACGGGTTCCATTAAACAAACAGTGGGAAAGGAAAAAGACTGACTTTACAAACTTCAACTAATGGGGCTTTTAGAAATCCCCCGACCAAGTGCATCGAAATGGAACGGCTTTTAATTGATCTACATTGTGAGCAGACATGGATCCACTCAGCTGGCAGGAAGATTAATGAAGGTTCCCCTTGAAGAAGACACACATTAATAATGTTCATCATGATACTGGACTACAACAGCACAATCACTGTTTGCTGGAATTATACCAATATATGTCTTCGCCCCTTACCTCAGTCAGTAGACTGAAGGTTTGTGTTTTTTTTTTTACTTTGACTCAGGTGTGTGTGTGTGTGTGTGTGTGTGTGTGTGTGTGTGTGTGTGTGTGTGTGTGTGTGTGTGTGTGTGTGTGTGTGTGTGTGTGTGTGTGTGTGTGTGTGTGTGTGTGTGTGTGTGTGTGTGTGTGTGTGTGTGTGTGTGTGTGTGTGTGTGTGTGTGTGTGTGTGTGTGTGTGTGTGTGTGTGTGTGTGTGTGTGTGTGTGTGTGTGAGAATAGCCTCAATTAGAAACAGGGATGTGTTATTGAACAGATGTGTACATGGAGAAGTTTGTGTATGTCTGTGTGTGTGTGTGTGTGGATGATAAAACTAAAATTTTTTCAAAACAATGTTTTGTTGTCCTCATTGTGGGTTTACATCAGTTATGATAAGGGATGTGGCAGTTTATACAACACGCCAGTTCCCTTAAAGACTAGCTTGGCTTTCATTGAATACCAGAAGGTTGTTGAATATGGATTATTGACTTCCAGCCTTTTAGTTTGTTGATAATGTTAATTAGATTTAATCTGTGTATGGATTAAGTGCTGAGTTTATGTTTTGAAACATCTATCGTATCCATAATTATTTTATGGGCACTACATTAACTAATTATCATGTAAATTGTTCCCTGTGTGCTTGGATGTCTCACTACCTTGTTTGACATGTTGTTTAGGAGAAGGACAAAGAGTTTCAATAAGGAAATAAGATGTTTGGAAGAAAAACATCAGATCATCACACAATGACACACAATGGGGATGACTGGGTTCCAGTAAGAAACAAAATAAAATGTCAACTATTTGAATTGTCTCTTATTTTAATAAATTAGGACGACCGTGCGTTGGTCTGCCAGAGTCTGTTCTGTCAACCCTTTGGCCTCATCACAATCAAGGAGGGGTCTGAATCATAACACGGTTGGAGAGTCACTACAGTTTTTTACTGCTGGGTGTGAGTCACACTAGTAGAAGAAAAAAAACAATACTAATTGTTGACTTTGTATCTCTGCATCATAATCATTTTGTTACAGCTACATGGGAGCGAGGCTTTCTTACATCTATCTGCACACAGCTGGTTTTGCTGTCTGTGTTCATTATTTCCTTGTTTAACTTGTCCACAGCTTTCATGGACTGTTGACAGCAAACAGTGTCTCTGACTACAAACAGGAGGACAGTTGCATCTATCAGTTAAAGATATAATCTACATAAATAAAGGAAAACAAACCAGTGCTTCTGGTATCCCTCACAACCACTGGGAGGGGAAAATAAATAATTGTAAAGAGAAAGAAATATGCTTTTGCTCTCATCCATGTTTGGATACTTTTGACTGTCGAAACACCTTGACGAAGGCAAGTGCGGGTACTTTATATAATTCACTAGTTCATAATCAATAAAGGCTTTATTTATTTTAAACCACTGTTGTACCCACTTGAGTACATGGAGTTGTTGTTTTATGCCACCTGTAGATGAAGGCATAGTTCTTCCTCCTTAAAAAATAGAATAAAAACTCACTTATAGTTTGGCTAAAAGGGAACTCTGCTCATAGTGTGTATCCATAGCCATTTACACTCACTTGTATGAGCATTAAAATGCTGTGTCACTAGAAAACACTGAATGAGACTGTGTAACTATCAACTCTGGAACAGCAAAATAGCTAAACATATAACAAACCTTTTTCTGTCTCCCTTTATTTTTACACATTTATACATTTTCTGTCTACAGAAAGAGAATGACGATTCAGGACAGCCTCCAGCACCCCTGGATCAAGGTTGGGCTCTTTTTTTTTTTTATAGCTGATTGATGGCATACATATTCGAAATGGCTCGGAATGCAAAGCCTTATCTGATTCTGTAGGAAATCTATCTTGTGAAGAATATTCTCATAAGCATTTTTCTATTGATACATTTGTCGTGTTTGTGAAATCAGCCAAAAGACACTCAGCAAGCACTGAGCAGAAAGGAATCGGCTGTCAACATGGAGAAGTTCAAGAAGTTTGCAGCTCGAAGGAAGTGGAAAGTAAGTAGTTGTCGTTGATACTATCTCTGATTTTTACACACACCCGCATTTAAGTTTCGATAAAACACTACAAAACTGGCCCCGTAACTTTTCACATCCCCAAAACGCTTAACTTTGATAGCTTCTTGCCAACAACCTTCCTCGGATGTTGTACTTTGATGTCATCGCAATTGCTACGGGCTCGCCGTAACCATTAGATTTACTGCCAGAGGTGCTTTAGTGGTCGTCTCCTTGTCTGTTTCAGTTTTTCACGGCTGACCCAGTATTGCTTCTTAGCCTGCCCAAAACACTGTGATTGTTTAATCTGTGGTGGTTCCGCAGTGCTGTCATGCCATGTCTTTACACTCGAGTCTGGCCCACTGGATGCTTCTGGCTTTTCAGTAACCTTGATTTTTTTTCAAAGCAGGGATCTGATTATAGTTATAACAGTTAACATTTTTTAAATGTCTCAGACTAGTGAGGAAGAGATGGTCAATTTAAAATGTGTAAGATTTAGAACATTTTGGGAAAAATTGATATTTTTGGCCAGTTACAGATCCTCTGCTACCCTTGTGTTTTTTTAGCTCTTTTCTCACATCATCACATGTTGTATTAGTTGTATAACTAAATTAATGTTTTATGTGTATTTGTGTTTTGTTGCTTGCCTCAAATTGCTCCTCAATGAATGAATAAAGTTGTTCACCAACTTTGCACTTCAGTCAAATCACCTAACAGTATGAAGAACGATGAGTAAAGTCTCTGAAGTGAATTTATTTAGAGCAGAAAATTGTTCATGGTCCCCTGAACACAACTTGACATTAACTTGTTCTAGTTCTACTCATTCATGAACCGTAATTCTTCTTCTCTTTTCCAGCAATCCGTCCGACTTATCTCCTTATGCAACCGCCTGTCCCGCTCCTTCTTGTCCAGAAGCAACATAAGTGTGGCACGCAGTGATGACACGTTGGTAAGACCTGAAGATCTGCTTCTCTGTTGTGCTTTGACTGGCAGGTCTAATGTCGAAACAAGTACAGAAAGACGTCAAAGCACAGGATGGGCAGTGTTTAACATTACTTCAGCAGAGGTCTTGATTGAAGTTCATTAAGTTGATTAGGTTTGCTGCTGTTAGCACTATCAAGACTTTACATTGCACTTGAGTAAAACATTTACAACAGAACCCTTATTATTATTAGTATTACCATTAATTTTAGTTTTACCTCCACAGTCCTGTCCTATCTTGAATATAACCAAATAAACGTAATTGACGGAAGATTGGCAGCGTAATGAGTTTCTTCCTGTTGAAGATGGCTTTTATTGAAATGCATTTTCTTATTAGTACCCCCATGCTCTCAGTTACAACTCTGGTATTTCTAACTCAACAATCTGTCTAAGAATCTTAAGCTCCTTCGTGTAATTGATCTGTTCCTCGTTTCCCCCACAGTGCCACAGGTCAGGTGTTTGTATTATTGTTGGAATTTCACTGTTTGTGTGTAACCTTAAAACCTGATTGAGCTTATACAGTAGGAAAATCAGAAGGAAACGTGTAAATGTACAAGTGTGTTTGTTTGAGTTTGTACACAAATGGTGATATATAAGAAAGATTTAATGACTTATGTGTCTATATGGTGATACTGACAAGGCTGTAGGATGTAAACACTGCAGCCTCGGTGAGAGGCTTAAACATTTACAAAAGCATTACCAGCCAGGCCAAGGCCAGGCCTGTTTCCTCATCAGAGGATTAAGCAGCAACTTCCTCATGTCCCAGGTGAGCGTACAGGTAGAACCAAGCACCCCCTGTAGTCAACAAATAGAACTGCTGCAGCAGTACAAGCTTTCTAATAGATCTTTTGTCTCGAGCAGCTCCAGAGTTACTTGCTCTACTCAGAAGTAGGTTTTAGTGCAGCAGCCCCTCTGTAAATGTTTAACCAAGAAGTTGTGTGTGTTCTATGTTAGAGGCGCTGTATTAAAGAGTGGGAGTAAGTGCAAACATCAGTGAAGTAGGTGAGAGAGCTGAGAAAGTATTATTGATTAATTGTGTAGTCTGTAAAATGTGCTAAAGTAGAGTGAAGGCCCTGACACACCAATCCAATAATCGACTGTCGGACAGTCTGGCCAGGTCGGTGACTCGAGTCTGTTTGGTGTGTTCCGTGCCTTCATTTTGGCTGACCTGACATGCTCGGTTGAAAGGCAGGCGCTGCCGGCAGTCGAACTCAAATGACCAATCTGATTGGTGGAGTGTTAATTCGGAAATGACAAGCGGGATGAGCGTGAAAAGAGTCTCTCAAAATCTGACAAAAATCTTTTAAACTGACCTTTATCGATCTAAAATGAAGATAGATTCAGCAACTGGTTGGCCTATTTCTCCCTTAAAATGTTTTCAGAAACATGTTGGGGTAAACTATTTTAGTAAAATATGAGACCGTATTCTGAAAAAGCCACCATGACAGTCTGGCTTTGAATTTTCGGAGAAACTAGACCCATGTGACGCGTTTGTTCAATCAGCTGCCGTTAGCAGTCAGCATCGTTTCGGTGTGTTCTGAGGCACTTTATTTGGCCAACACGGGGATGCAGTTAGTCCGACTGCCTTTTCTGCCAACAGTCAGCCATCAGGTTGGTGTGTCAGGACCTTAAGAAGTAATAATCAAGTTTCCTTTTACTGTTAAACTCAACGTTCCTCAACACTGAAGCTGGATAATTTACTGATACTACAGTTTTATGTTCTGGCTATCAGTTATAAAAGCTTTAACTTTGTTACTAAGAAACCATGTGTTTCCAGTCCGTTTGGTACGGCAGATGGCTCTAAATATACTCCCCTCAGCCTCGCTGCTGTTGCTATGGAGAAGAAGCCAATTAGAGATGGTGGCAGTGTCACGTTACACAAAAGATTGTTGCAATGGCAAATTTATTTTCAAGTCCTACAGGGCTCTTGGATGGTTAATTAATGTTAAAGGAACTAATATCATGTTGCAAATTTGCAGTTTGCATGTTGCAGTTTTGGTGAAAGGACTTTGAAGCCGAAGCTGATTATTTATTTTTGCAAACGACAATCAGTGGTTTATGTCTTAGTAGTCATTGATTCAAAAATTTCGTTAAACTAGTTTAGGCTGAAATAAAGGCAAAACGAGTAGAGTTTAAACCATTTGTGTCAATCTACTTGCAGAACAAGTTAGCAAAGAGAAACAGAAATGGATGACTGTGGGTTATGAACATTTTGGGAGAGTAGCGTTAAGTCACCTTTACAAAACGCCTCAAAATACATGGGGATGAGGGACCTAAGAGCATTAGTCATTCCCACCGCCAGCCCTAGTTTTTTCCGTCTGTCTGCAAGTTGCTGAACATCTTTTTTTTTCTGGATGCCAGCCTCCTTGCTTCCACCTTTTAATGTGAAGACTACTTCCTACTCTGGAAATGTTACACAATAAAAGCAACAATAAGGTAGATTGGTAAAACCTCTCCATCCTGTGTCATGAATTACAATGTTCAAAAAAGGTAAAAATCATAAACAACTGTGTTGACAGTGAATCCCCAGGAGGCTGTTTTGCTGCTCGTACATATTTGTGTTGTGTTGCAACTTCTCTGAGGTAGTTTAGTCATGGCTCACCCAGCAGTAAGGATATGTTGAGGAATGTAGCTGCAGTGTCACGCTTGGCAGAACGAACGCCACATCAGCCTTGCTTCCCTCCTCCTCATCTCTTTGTGCAGCAGAGCGTCACAGACGATTTCCGTGCCGTCCGGCTCACTCTGGCTGAAGGTTATTGGGTCACATATCACAGAGAAGGAAAAACAATGTCTTGGTATATGTTGAGCCTAAACTACAGATGGAACAGAAAAGTCTGTTTGTTTCTGTGTGTATTCACGCATGAGAAAAAGATGAAAGAGAGACTTACAGTGGAGCATGTGATAGAAAGAATTCACAGGATTAATGTTCACAGGATTAGATCATCATCCTGTGAACAGTAGGAAAGTAACTTTCTTTCCCACCCGTCTAGGACGAGGAGGACTCCTTTGTGATGAAGGCCATCATCCACGCCATAAACGATGACAACGTGCCCGGTCTGCAGCATCTGCTTGGCTCCTTAAACAATTACGATGTCAACCAGCCCAACAAGGTGACAAACATAGAGATAGTGAAATAGTGATTTTATTTACTATAAATGAGATGTGTGTAATGTTTCCTCTGTCATTTTTCAAATATATGAAAACCTCCAAATCACAGAAAATCTAACTGAACGGAGTGTTCGTCCTCATGATTTGAAGGAGTACCATGTGTCTTTAAAGTATCTAGTGCAGTCGGTTTTCTCACTAACTCAGACTTCAGTTCAGTTCAGTTCAGTTTAGTGTCATCACAATTCATTCAACCTATATATACCCGAGATCATTCAGGGGCGGTACTCATTTGCAATGACATCAAGTTGCAAAGACAAAGAAAACAACACAGAAAAGGAAGCAACACCATTACAAGAACATAGAAAGACACAAACTTTCCAAAAAGGAAAAAACAATGTGGTAAACTGTTCAGGACAACCAGGATGCAAAATTAATACAACTATGTAAAGCAATCACAAGTAGTTTGGAGGTCCAAATTTCTAAAATGTTCAACAGGCACAAGTGAGTTAATTTCAAGAAAGTGTGCTTTGTTTCTACATTAACGTCCCCCTGAAGGACCGTTACTCAGCTAGCTGATTGGTCAGGTGTCCCATAAGCAGTTGTCAGGGTGTCCACATGTTGTACCCTGTATGACAGCCTCTTTCAGGGAGTAAGTGGAGGTTTCTGATCACAAGATCAAGAAGGCAATTTCTTGTGATTGTGTTAGTCACACGTGTCAAACTCAAGGCCTGCGGGCCAAATTCAACTCCTTGCTTATTTTTATCCGACCCTATATACAGTTAGGTTCCCAGTAAATGTTGGCCCACTTGCTTTTTGTAACTTTTCAATTTTTTGGACATTTTTGATGCTTTATCCAAACGTTTTTGGCATTTTCTTTGACATTTTTGTCAACCAAACTGTAAGTGAAAAGACTATATGAGACATGCAATAATGCAATCAAAGATATTTGACTTTTCCCATGACATTAAGCAATAAACTCTTTGTCTGGCCTTTGATTTTTATTTTCTAGGATGGCCCTTTAGGGAAGTTGAGTTTGACACTCCTGGTGTAAGTCATGAATAGCCTGGTTCTGCCCTCCTACATACATCTGCTCAGTTTTCATTTTCATCAGTACTCTCTATACAAATTAAATATACAAGAGTCTGGTAAGACCAGGCTAAGTCATGGCTTCATTTTAGGATGAATATTGCAACTATATGCAACTAATGCAGAAGGCATTAGGTAGTTGCTCACAATCTAAAAAGCCAAAACATATGGAACAAAACAAAAGAGAAAAAAACTATCTAAACAGATTTAAATATTTATACATACATGACATGATGCCACTTGCATGCAGGAAAGTCATGTAGTTTTTGTTGTTGTTGTTTATATCTTTAAAAAATGATCTTCAAATTAGCTTTTTTAAATTTTTCACCTTAGTCACTGGCAAATAACTACCTAGTATATCTGTTATAACCACCAGATATGTCTCTTGGATATGACCATTCTAATTAAAAGAGCAGAAGAGACTGTAGTCCAAACCATTTTCCATCTGTATTTACTCTCCTTTACTAAGTGGACATGGTTAAAAGACATTTTTTCTCTCTTGTGATACATTTCTTGGGTCGGCAGGGAAACCTCTGTCGGGTCATTGTCAAGATGATCGATACTGCTTTGTTTTTTGCTCCTTGCTGTCGTTATGGTTGTTGGAGACATAACGACTGGTCATTAAAACACCCACCGAGGCCAAGTCTGGACGACCATCGTTGGCATTCTCACATGCGGCCAAATGTGCTTAGTTTCCTGGGAAGAGATGAGAGGACAGCATTGTAAATGGGGGGGGGGGATGGTGTCACAGACCTCCTACGGTTTCTCTAGCCGGGTGTATATGGCTTCCTTTAACCCGCTATCCGTCCTTTCTGTTGAAAATGTGTACCTGATAGTCCTCAAAAGAGTGTAAACTGCTGAGTCTTAACCTGAGGCGTTGGCCCTTCTGTGTGGGTCATAGGTTTGTGTAATGTTTTTTTTTTTTCTTCCAATATACATGTCTGTGCATTCCTCCCTGCATTGAAGAAGTCTCTCTGAACTTTTTCAGGGCACCTTTTAACCATAGTCCAGTTGCCTTTGAGTTTAACCCTTCCTTGGATGACTGAGAACTTCAGAAATCTTTTAGAATTTAGACTTCTTAACGATTAAAATGTTGATGATTAACACAGACAAGTTCAAAGTTTGGCACTTCTCACATATTTCAGTTTTTATTTATATGTATTTTGAGTGAGAGGACATTACAGAAACGATGCAGAGTTAAAAAGTTGCATACTGTTGCATACGTTATATGAGAGAATGAAGTGTGAGAAGTGCAGAGAACAGTTTTATATCCAGACTTACCAAATCTTTCATCTCCACTCTCCACTGCTTGCTGTTTCAACGGGAAAGGGACATATTGCTGACAGCTGATGGCCGATGGGAGCACATTATCTTATTAAAATCAGTGAAGTGTAGAGGAAAAGTGAAAAAGGAAAAGAGGAGGAGTGGGAGAATAGAAAGTACTAATATGCAGAGGAGAAGGAGAATAACAGTGCGGCTAGTGACAGAAAACTTAACTTTCTTCTACATTTAAGTTTAGGAACTGGTTCAGAAGGGGTAATCTTGCCATGTTTTTCCATCCTCTTTCCTTGTTTTCTTTTACCTCAGCTTGAATTCCCCTCCGGTCTAAAAAACACAAGACCTCCATGTTTTCTGGAATCCTTAGATACAGCCGCATTTATTTATTTTATTTAGTAACCTGTGGGAGAAAAACGGGCCACATATTCTTTAATGTGTAATTACATGCTGTCAGATAGAGATTTACAGGTCCATCTTTAGCGCACATAAAAGATACACAAACACGTCCTGGTCACAGAAAACTAACAAAACGTTTGTATATTGCAGCATGGGACTCCTCCCCTCCTGATTGCAGCCGGCTGTGGTAACGTTCAGATCATTGAGGTGCTGATGAGAAAAGGCGCAGAGATCCAGGC
This sequence comes from Etheostoma cragini, assembly GCF_013103735.1. Classification (NCBI taxonomy): domain Eukaryota; kingdom Metazoa; phylum Chordata; class Actinopteri; order Perciformes; family Percidae; genus Etheostoma; species Etheostoma cragini. The sequence goes on from NC_048411.1 coordinate 24,740,417, forward strand.
CCATGACAAGGTAAAGACTCATCTGTCCGGTCCAATCAGTGTGGCTCAGGCGTCGGAACAGAAGAATGAGACATTCTGTCATTTGGATTATGATGGGAGCTATCTACACTATAAAAACATGGGCCCATTAAATCATTGCACTCAGCTGTAATGCACAAAGTACTGTAGAGACTAGCAAATGCTGCAGTACACCAATATGTTTTATATAGCCTGAAAAAGCCCTTTAGATAGATAGATGGATAGATACATGATCTTTCCATAACTTCATTCATTTGTACCCACTGAACATCTTCAGATATGTAAACTAAAATCTGCTTTGCAAAATAAATTACAAAAACTATTTACATAAATCAACATGCTTACTTAAACACTACTGTCATTGTTTTGACTAAATAACGTGTTTTACAGGCTTCGATATTATGCTTGTTTGACTTTCAACTAAATGATATTGTGATTTAAAAAATGTCGAAGCATAGAGATAAAGTTCCCAGAGCCCAAGGTGACGTCTTTAAATGTTTCATTATGTCCACTTTCACTTAAGATATTTAGTTTTCATAGAAGCGAAAGATAAATACATATTCACAAATTCATTGCAAATATTCACATGGGAGAAACTGTAACTAAAACCTTGGCATGTCCTAAAAATGACCTAAACAATGAATTTATTATTGGCAATACATTGTATTAATCAACTGATTGTTCTTGCTCAAAATTGATCCCATTCAGTCTAGTCAATATATAACAAAATTCATAACAGTCAAACGGACTGTTTAACTATTGTGTGATTTTGCACATTTGCCTCATTGTAGTATAAATACTCCATACCAACCTAAAAAAGTGTAAAATAGATTTCACCACATCGCCAAGCCCTGGGGAGAAGTTTGTTCTTTTGTGGTTTTCTTTTGGTAGCAACATGAGCACATTATAAAAGTAGGGTCTAAACTTGAATACATTGACAGTAGTCCTCCTTTTTTAAGTATGATCAATTCCATCACTGCATATCTTACACTTGTAGTGTACTTGTACATCTGGAATAGTTTGATTTATTATAAATCATCGTAGACATCTGTGTCAGTAATTAGCAAATTACTTGTCACCAGATTTCTAGTAGGTTCAGTTTTAAACAGTTACCATTATGTGACATTGAACAACAAGTTGGCGAGTACAGCTTTAAATTGTGTAAGAATACTTCAACTGGGCCGCCAGGATGCTTGCACATCGTCAAATAGTTTCAAGCTCTTTTTCCGACAACATGCTGTGCAGTATTTTAGAGGGATGGGTTCATATCACCGGGCTGCAGACACATCCCAGAATAGCTTGATTTTCTAGTAAAGGTCAGGGATAAATCTTGGAATTTTCCTCTCTTTTGAACAGAGTGGAACCAATGCTATCTACTACGCAGCAAGACATGGCCACGTGGAGACCCTGAAATTCCTCCATGACAAGAAATGTCCTCTGGATGTCCAAGATAAGGTGAACGAGTGCCTCTTTTCTTCACAGTCACACATACAAATGCACACACATACTTACTACTACTAACCACACTCTGGTATCTATTGGCAATTACCTACTTACTCCTGCCCATAGATCTAGTTCTTTATGTACGCTCCTACCTATCAAACCTTTTGAGAAGCTTCACTAAAATTCTCCAAAGTGCCCAGATACGTACACACACAGACACACACACACACACACACACACACACACACACACACACCACAGTAAGCACCTGGGGAGGAAACCAGTTACGCTGGCATTTTATCAGCTTATTTGCTGTTGCTATAGAAACAGGTCTTGCTGAGAAAGAGAGGTTTTGTGTGTGTGTGCGTGTGTGTGTGCACGCTTTGACGCTGGTGTAACCTCGATCACAGAGCTGGCTAGGGCAAGCAAAATCCCCAAAGCATTTTTTTTCAATCTCTTCAATCATTTTACCTGCTGGTGGTTTCATCTTATCACTATAACCCTGAAATTACCAGCTGAGGTGTCTGTGTGTGACCAAGTAATTGTCTTATAAGAAAGGGAAAGACCTTTCATCACCTTTTCAACAAAGTGATTTTTTCCTATTTTCTGTGCTTTTATTTAAATAAATAACTCTTGAAAGTAAAGTTTTTCTTTCCCCAACATGAATCCATTGGATGCTATTTTTAGCTGGCCACTCTCCCACCTACAAGTGAACACAGTGTCTTGGGTGTCGTTTAACATGCAACTTCTCTGCTAACAAGCATCCCGTCTGACTGGCAGCCATAAAGTCAAATGGATCAATTTCTAATGAGTCCTATGTCTGCATAAACAGGACACTAAAATATGAATGCCTTGTTTGAGTGGAGGTTTGGGAAAGGGGCTAACTCAGTGGAAATAGCATGACTAACAGGAAAATCATCACCATATCCTTATATCTATGTCACTTTACACTTAACTTTTGGCCTAAACCTTTTTTTTCCCATTAAAGGTAATTATCGTGGAAACTCTAAAGACATCTTTTTATTTTATTGCATGTTTTGTTTTACATAAACCTTTCTGTGTATTTGAACTGCTGATGATTTGTTGATTATTCTTTGTTGTATCCCTTAGTCGGGGGAGACTGCTCTTCATGTGGCAGCCCGCTACGGCAACGTGGATGTGGTGAGCTATCTGTGCAGCATTCGGGCCAACCCAGACCTGGCTGACAGGGTAAGCACATGCACACAGTCAAATACAGTAAAATGACCCAGTGGAATTTGGTTTCTTTGAGAGAGAGAGACTGTTCCTCAACACAAAGGACCAAAGGTTTTTAGTAGGGATGTCCCGATCAGCATTTTAGGCCTCCGATCCTTATCCGATCTTTTAACCTCAAATCCGATCCGATTTCG